>NC_044200.1:25535809-25663309 GCF_900880675.1 Sparus aurata | reverse complement strand
CCCTCACACCCTTATCTGATCACAGCAAAATCACCCTATACATTAGTAAGACATCAACTGACCCCCATGTAGCAGAGCCCAGTAAACTCAACCCCTCCAAACAACCTTATAGATGGACAAGTAATAGTAAGGATGACTACCAGAGAGCCATCGGTCATCCAGCAGTCCAATCCCAGTTAGACCATTTTATCACCACCTCATAACCCCACAGCACCGACGGCCTGAACCAGGCTGTGCGGGATATTAACTCCATATTTGACAGCACAGCATTTCTTTCGGCAGAGTCTTTTTAAGTATTTTTTTGGCCTTTTATGGCTTTATTGATAGTACAGCTGAAGAGGGTGAGAGGGGGAGTGACAGGCAGCAAAGGGACCCAGGCCGGGAGTCGTACCCGGGTCCGCTGCAGAGCCTCAGCACCAACTGAGCTAAACAGCGCCCCCAGCACAGCGTTTCTTTCCAATCTGAAAAAATCTGAATATCACAGTTCAAACTCAGCTAATGAAAAGTGGTTTGACTCTGACTGCAGGTGTCTGAGAAAAACACTCCGAAAATTATCCAATGAAAAACGTCCACCAGAACAACAACACCATCTTCTCTTGTTTTGTAGATTTCAAGAAGGCATTCAACTCAATTTGGCATCATGGTCTGTTTCTGAAATGACTAGAAAAAGGTATTGGAGGAAAAATCTACGATATTATTAAGACAATGTATATAAATAATAAATGTGCTGTCAAAGTTGGAATCAGGGAAACAGACTTCTTCCCCCAAAGTAGAGGAGTGAAGCAGGGCTGCAGTCTGAGCCCCACCCTGTTTAATATCTACATCGACCAACTGGCCAAATCCCTGGAAGAGTCAGAGATCCCTGGTCTCACCCTCTCTGACACAGAAGTCAAATGTTTACTGTATGCAGATGACCTAATACAGCTCGCTCGGGGACAGACAGGTGAGGACAGACAGGTGAGGACAGACAGGTGAGCAGGACATCTCACCTTGAAGAGGAAGATGAGGATGATGCTCGGGGTGACGGAGAGTCGGATCATCCACCTCCAGCCCAAAGGGGGAACCACCAACATCCCCAATATGATGATCAGCATGGAGCCTGTCATCCAGAAGATCTGAGAGACGGACAGAGAGCATGCTGGGACGTCTCTACTAATGACATCACACATCAGACAGGAACAACTGTTCCAACTTCATCATGAACAAAGATCCTGGATTGACCGCAGATGGAGCGCACAAAGACACATTCAGCTGATCTTATTTTAAACAAAGGTGCACATTTAGTCTCGCAGTTTTCATTCTTTATTCTTGAAAGTGAATCAAAAGAGCTCAGGTGGAATAAATGTGACTCACAGTCGCCAGAGGCAGCAGGTAGGCTCGATACTTAGCAGGGATGAACTCCGTCTTCAACACGAACCTGAAGCAACAAGCGTGTCACTTAAAATGTGTGTGTGTGTGTGTGTCTGTGTGTCTGTGTGTGTGTGTGTGTGTCTGTGTGTGTGTGTGTGTGTGTGTGTGTGTGTGTGTGTGTGTGTGTGTGTGTGCTGACCCCTGTGACACGCCGGCGACCCCGCAGCCCACCATGCTGCGCAGGAAGATGAACCAACCGTATGATGGAGCGAACGATGTCAGCAGCGAGAAGTAGGCGCTCCACACAAAACCTGCGAACACCACCTGCTCAAACACACAACACACACACAACAGTACAGAAACACAGGCAGCCAATCAGAGAGCAGGTGACACATGATCCACTGTGTAAAAATAATCACAGTATTAGATATTAAAGATGTTTCTGACCTTCCAGCGTCCGTATCTGTCGGCGATGTATCCTCCCAAAACTCCACAGACCATGAAGCCCAGAAACACCATCTGACACCAGACAATGCAGTCAGTGTACAGTACTACAGTACTACACTACAGTACTACACTACAGTACTACACTACAGTACTACACTGCAGTCAGTGTACAGTACTACAGTACTACACTACAGTACTACACTACAGTACTACACTACAGTACTACACTGCAGTACTACACTGCAGTCAGTGTACAGTACTACAGTACTACACTACAGTACTACACTACAGTACTACACTACAGTACTACACTGCAGTCAGTGTACAGTACTACAGTACTACACTACAGTACTACACTACAGTACTACACTACAGTACTACACTGCAGTCAGTGTACAGTACTACAGTACTACACTACAGTACTACACTACAGTACTACACTACAGTACTACACTGCAGTCAGTGTACAGTACTACAGTACTACACTACAGTACTACACTGCAGTCAGTGTACAGTACTACAGTACTACACTACAGTACTACACTGCAGTCAGTGTACAGTACTACAGTACTACACTACAGTACTACACTGCAGTCAGTGTACAGTACTACAGTACTACACTACAGTACTACACTACAGTCAGTGTACAGTACTACAGTACTACAGTACTACACTACAGTACTACACTACAGTACTACACTACAGTCAGTGTACAGTACTACAGTACTACACTGCAGTCAGTGTACAGTACTACAGTACTACACTACAGTACTACACTGCAGTCAGTGTACAGTACTACAGTACTACACTACAGTACTACACTACAGTCAGTGTACAGTACTACAGTACTACACTACAGTACTACACTGCAGTCAGTGTACAGTACTACAGTACTACACTACAGTACTACACTACAGTACTACACTGCAGTCAGTGTACAGTACTACAGTACTACACTACAGTACTACACTACAGTCAGTGTACAGTACTACAGTACTACACTACAGTACTACAGTACTACACTACAGTACTACACTGCAGTCAGTGTACAGTACTACAGTACTACACTACAGTACTACACTACAGTACTACACTGCAGTCAGTGTACAGTACTACAGTACTACACTACAGTACTACACTACAGTCAGTGTACAGTACTACAGTACTACACTACAGTACTACACTGCAGTCAGTGTACAGTACTACAGTACTACACTACAGTACTACAGTACTACACTACAGTACTACACTGCAGTCAGTGTACAGTACTACAGTACTACACTACAGTACTACACTACAGTACTACACTGCAGTCAGTGTACAGTACTACAGTACTACACTACAGTACTACACTACAGTCAGTGTACAGTACTACAGTACTACACTACAGTACTACAGTACTACACTACAGTACTACACTGCAGTCAGTGTACAGTACTACAGTACTACACTACAGTACTACACTACAGTACTACACTGCAGTCAGTGTACAGTACTACAGTACTACACTACAGTACTACAGTACTACACTACAGTACTACACTGCAGTCAGTGTACAGTACTACAGTACTACACTACAGTACTACACTACAGTCAGTGTACAGTACTACAGTACTACACTACAGTACTACAGTACTACACTACAGTACTACACTGCAGTCAGTGTACAGTACTACAGTACTACACTACAGTACTACACTACAGTACTACACTGCAGTCAGTGTACAGTACTACAGTACTACACTACAGTACTACACTACAGTCAGTGTACAGTACTACAGTACTACACTACAGTACTACAGTACTACACTACAGTACTACACTGCAGTCAGTGTACAGTACTACAGTACTACACTACAGTACTACACTACAGTACTACACTGCAGTCAGTGTACAGTACTACAGTACTACACTACAGTACTACACTACAGTCAGTGTACAGTACTACAGTACTACACTACAGTACTACAGTACTACACTACAGTACTACAGTACTACACTACAGTCAGTGTACAGTACTACACTACAGTACTACACTACAGTCAGTGTACAGTACTACACTACAGTACTACACTACAGTACTACACTGCAGTACTACACTACAGTCAGTGTACAGTACTACACTACAGTACTACACTACAGTACTACAGTACTACACTACAGTACTACACTACAGTCAGTGTACAGTACTACAGTACTACACTACAGTACTACACTACAGTCAGTGTACAGTACTACAGTACTACACTACAGTACTACAGTACTACACTACAGTACTACACTACAGTCAGTGTACAGTACTACAGTACTACACTACAGTACTACAGTACTACACTACAGTCAGTGTACAGTACTACACTACAGTACTACACTACAGTCAGTGTACAGTACTACACTACAGTACTACACTACAGTACTACAGTACTACACTGCAGTACTACACTACAGTACTGTAGAAGCTCACTCTGCTGGACTAACTACATCATTACACCAATTCTAAATTACCCCAAGCATGTTTTTTCTGCATTACAGTTTTTAAATATAAGGTTTTCATATCGGACAATATATACACCGATATTGATATATCTAATATTGGCCGATAAAATCAGCCTAACGATAAATTGGTTGTGCTCTATTATTTCGCACAATATTCAATGTGTATCCTTCAAGGAGTTTAGAATTCCAAGGGGTCATGTAACTTAAAAAGACCCTGCTTGTAGTGTGTTGTGAGAAACACGAGAAACCCTGCCTGAATAAACTCAGTCCACTGCTACAATTTATAGGTGTATTTACTCATTACTTTAATACAGTTATAAAAAAATGGAATTGTAGACTTAGAAATGTCACAGTTATGGTTAAGGTGTCCTGCAACAATGTCGGGAGGTGTACATAGGTGTGTCGGGGCAGGTGGTGCTCCCATTGGACCACCCCCCCTGTTCAAAATTAACAAATCACCTGCTGACTACAGTACTACACTACCGTACTACAGCACTCCATGGTTAAACACCTGTTAACACGTTAACATGTTGTCTTCAATACTGATTTATGGATTTATCGATCGTGACCCACATGTTGGACACGTGATCAATAAACTGGGACTCACTGTGGAGACGAGAGCGACCTGCCAGTCGTCCAGACGCCACTCACATCGAATCTCAGGAGAAACTACAGCTAACAGCATGATCTCCATCGCCTCCACAATCTGCACACACACACACACAGTTACATACACAAACAGCTGATCAGTGTAAACAGGAAGTAGAGACCAGCTGGTTTCTTACGTTGGCGCTTCCCATGATGACAAACAGCAGGACGTGAAACCGACCAAAGCCAATTTTTTCTACAGCTTCTTCGACAGTGAACGTCTCACCAGCTGTGACATCATCAAACATGTGAGAGACAAAAATAATGATTAATTATCATTTATCAACCGTTCATTTGTGAATTTGATCATAAACATGTATCAACATTCACTCATCACTGTGTTTGATTTGTTTTTAACTAAAGCTTTAATATTTACAGATTTTAATTAAGCTGCAACTGAACACTGTGACAGATTAAAATCTGTTTCACCTGATTGTTCATTCATTTCACTGTTAATAAAGAAAGAGAAGCTCATCGTCTGGTTATTAAAGAGCTCTTGAGAGGTTCTGCTGCCAATTTATTTTTCATACTTTTAGATAAAAAATGTAATCATAATTCATTTCTTCTTCTTGTCCTTCAACCCCTCATGTTAATCTCTGAAGTCTCAACCACGTATTGATTATTAATTGGAGACTCACTGTTGTTGTTGCTGCTGCTGCCCTGCTCCTTGTCTGCAGGTCCGTCCTGCAGCTCCACCTCCTGCAGGTGGATGGCGCTCACCAGCTCCGTCTTCATCCCATCAGCCATCCTGAGCGCGCGCGCACACACACGCACACACACACACACACACACACAGATTTAAATGACTGTAGAAACTACTGGGCTGGTCAGACTGGTTGGACTGGAGGACTAAGTGTTTAGTTGTTTCTGACATCATGACGTCATGTAATCAGTATCTATAATGAATGTAATATTAATACATCCCGTAATTCATTAAATAATCCATGGAAACAAATTAAAACTAATGATTCGATTTTAAGAAGCAACTCAACCATCTGAGCTCACGATGTTTAATGTAATCCTTTAATTTACAGAAGATCAATTAAAGTCCTGAAATGTCAAAATATTCATAAAGTTTCTGGAATCTTACAGGTCGTTTTTGGATAGAGATGAAGTTACGCCAAACTCTGTTCAAAATCCATCAATTTAAAGAACGTGCTTCTTAGCAAAATGAAGTCTGTAGCCGCTCGTGACTTCCTTAATCTTAACGTCAGAGAAACATTTCAACGCTCCATCACCGAGTGATTCAGATAAAGTTCAGTGGTTTGAAGAACCAGCTTCAGGTGGTTTGCTTAAATGGAAACCCGCTCACAAAACTACATTTTACTGAACACAAGTGTTTTAAAGTGGATTGTTTGCAAGCCGACTTCAACAAAGATCACTTTTATTAACTCTCTACTCTTTTTCTGCCATGTTGGTCATTTTCTACAGCCTCGGCAGGAAGAAAACCTCAAACTGCACGATTTTTTAACGGGCTTTGGCAGAAAATGTTCTTCAGGTTCCCGGAGGTGAAAACGCGGAGCGGCTCTTAAAGTGATTTATTATGGCAGCAGTGTGCTAACACATTAGCTGGGTGTTAGCTTCACTCTGACTGCAGGACGTCACAGACCAACAGCTCCTCTGTGACCTGTAACAAACTGATGATCTACTCACTCTGAGTCTCAGTCACCAGCCAGCCAACTGCATCATCACCTGGACCGGGACCAGGACCGGCTCTGAATGTCACAAGAAACTGTTGTTGTTGTTCACCTGGCCAGGTGTATCAGGAAGTAACATCGTCATCGTGTCGTCACCAGGAAACAGGCGGAAGGAGAGAGGAGGAGGAGAGAAGAAACTGAAGAATGAACTGAATGGAGAACGGGTCTTATTTTAAAATTTTTAGTGAAACTCATCTCACATCTGATAATTCACTTTATCCTTCTGGTGGCTGATATTAATTCATTATACATGTATGTATGTATACATATATATATATATATATATATATTCAACAGCAGCCAGGTGTGTGTATATATATATATATATATATATATATATATATATATATATATATGTATATATGTATGTATATGTATATATGTATGTATATATATATATATATATATATATATATATATATATATATACATACATATATATATATATATATATATATATATATGTATGTATGTATAAAAAAAATCAGCTGTTAGTCAAAGAAAAAGTAATCTGGCATTTTCAGAATGTCAGATTCACAGTTTGTGAATAATGTAAAAAAAAATGAACCCACAGAATTTAGCAGTGAAAGTTATATTTATTTAATTTATTTTCTATTCAAACTTTGTGTGGAGGCATCAGCAATATTATGTCTTCATCACTGAACCACGATGACTATAATTACCAAGATGTCACTATTTAATTAATTAAATATCAACACTTTATTCTTTATTTTCAAGATATTGTGATTTATTTCTGAAAATATTGTAACTTTACTCTCAAACTGTCATTGAGCCTGATGCTCTGTAACACACAGCGCTGCTCTGTTAACTCAACCTTTTCATCTTCTCATCATTTTGATCTAAAAAGTCAAAAGTTTAACTGAACTTTAATTTGAATCTTTTTCTCTTGGATTGTTCTTCTGCCACGTCAGAGCAGCTGTGTGATATTTACACATGTGATCCCACAGACGGCGGATTCAACATGACTGACAAACATGCAGCAGTTTGAGTCTGAAACATGATTCTGTCTCACTGTTAAACTGGAAGATAAATGTTAATAAAAGTCATTTGAGTCGGTGTGAATCTGAACACATCTCTTTAATGTTTGTTAACACAATCTTTGAACACCACAGGATGCAGCTCACACACAGTTTGTCATGTGACAGATCAGCTGAAGACTCACCTGGCTGCTGTTGAACAGGTGAGTGTGCTGGCAGTGTCACTGATTCAACATTAAAATAACTTTTCCTTCGGACTCTGTTTCCTCCAGGCAGCTTCACCTGGATTACAGCTGGTTCACAGCCGGAATTAACTCACCTGGTTGGTAAAGCTGCGTGTTGGAGCAGAGTCTAAGAGGAACAACAGGAATGTGGTTCGATCCAGAGAAACACCTGTATGGAAATTCACTCATGACAAAACTAAAGACTGAAACACTCAGATGGTTCATGAGAGTTTTCAGCTGTTTATTTTCATGTTCATTTCAAAAATGAAGATTTTGTTCCCACAAGTTGTTTTCACAGATGTAAATCCTGATCTCACTGTCATGTACAACACACAAGTTAATCTCTTATATTTAGTTTCAAGCAGAAGTTGACATCTTGTTCACAGAATGTATTATTTTGTTTTCTGAAATTAATATCTAGCACACACAAATTAGTATTTTGTTCATTATCTTGTATCTTGTTTGACGAGTCATCAGTCAGTATCTTGTTCAAATGTTTGTATCTGTTCACACAATTGTTTTATCTTGTTTGTAATATCAGGTACAAACACACTGGTATCTTGTTCCCATAATGTTTAATCTGTGGAAGATGATATTTTGTTATCTAATTATTTATCTAATTATTCATTTATCTTGTTTGCACCAATTAATATTTTACACACATAAAAAAGTATTTTGTTTGTACATGTAAGTATCTTTTGTCTTGTTAGTCAACATATTCTGCACGTGTTGGTATCTTGTTAAACAGTTTATCATTTGTGTGTAACATGATATGTTGACACAGTTTATCCTGTTTCTACAGGTTAATTTGTTGTAAGAAGAAGTCTGTATTTCATTTGCACATTAATAACTGTGTGAATAAGATTAAAGGGCTACAAGCTTTCAGGATTGTTTGGGCTCTGAACACATTCGTACCAGGTGAGTGTCAGTGTGAATCAATAGTTTGGTCATGAGTAAACGTCCTCAGTTTGACTGGTAGTCTGCTGGATTCTCACTGAGGATCACAGCTCTAGAAAACACAATAACTCTTGAAAGTATAGAAAACACTGAAGGAAACATTCAGAAGTTGTGAAACCTGCAGCTCAGCAGCTTCAGAAGTAAAAGAACTTCTCTTTTCAATCAGACACCTGCTGGGTTTCAATTGTTTTTGTGTTTTGGGTGTGATCCGACGAGTTCAGACACACCTTGAGTCGCTGAGTTAGCACCATGTGACCCTGTAGGCGTGGCCGAGTCCTACAGCTTGACTGACAGGTGCTAGGTCCAATCGGAAAGTCTCCAGCCGGTGAAGAGTTGCAGTTGGTTTCTGGTCCATGAAAGATGTGTTGGCACTGTTGCCGGGCAGATCTTTGAGTCTGCTCAGCTCAGCAATCACAGATAAAATATTTTCTATATATTATGTTTTCTATTAAACACCATATCCACTTTCGTTTATACATTGTTTACTGTAACCATCTTTATTTAGATTAAAAAATATCTTTTGGCTATGCAAAACAAAAAAACATGTTTCATATGATGTTTTTTTCTACTGTGTTTGGATGAACGATGTTTTTTATGGCACTCTTTGCTCACTCTTAACTTGATGTAGAACAACTCTTTAGTTGTTTAAACTTTGTTTTTAACATCTTTTGGCAGCATGCTAAACATTAACCGCAACATCACGAGTAGCTAAAGCCAAACTTAGTCAAACATGCTGAATAAGAGCAAAGACGAACAAACCCTCTTGTACCCCTGGAACCAATTTATATTAGCAACCGACTTCTTCACAACACTACAGAGAAAACAGTCAGTCAGCAGAGAGGGGAACCAGTGATTCAACTATACAACCAGCAGATTAAGATAAAGGTTAATGGGACAATTTCCAAATCCTAGAGAATGTGTCAAATCACGCCACGTTTATGAGCTGTCTTTCATGTCGGAGATGGAGGGGATGGTGTTGGCGAGACAGCCAGGAGACCACTGGATATTTTAATCAGACATTTGTCAGCCGTGTTTGTGTAGACAGAAGCAGGTAATTCAAACCAAAACATGATCTTTATCAAGTACCAAGTGGCTTTTGTGTTTAAACCTAACCAAACCACAGCACATTGTTGTCACAACAAATCACAGAAAATTCAAACCAAAGAAATGTTAAGTTACAACATATCTGTTGTTTGCAGAAACGCACTGCCAACAATTATTCTGGCAACTGACTACTACTAATAAAATTTACTAGAATTATCATTGACATCAGCTTTGTCATAACAACGTAATGGGTTTGTTATAAATAATTAATTTGTCAGAATTAGCTTTCAACAAACTGATAACATTTAATTGGACCACCTATACAACTTATGGTATGCCCCAAGGATCTGTCCTTGGTCCTTTTTTGTTTGCTATACTACTGCTTAGGCAGATTTGAAACAGTTTGAAGGTTATTTAATACCGCGAAAACCTTTTAAGTTAGTGATAGTGATCTGTTTTCTTGTGTGCAATGAACAAGACATCCACCAGGGGGCACTGAGGTGTCTGCTTTTAGCCTTAGCGGAAGTACTTGTTCTGGTTGCAATGAATAACTGGTTTCCATCTCTGCTCCTGCACAGAAACACTTTTTATTCACCCGTCACGTGATAAACTCATCTTTAGTGTGTTGTGCCCATAAAAATTGATGGATGCAACAAATCAGCGATGAGAAATCTTTATATCAAAGCAATGCATTAGCGTTTTTTTTTTTTTTGTCATTGCCACTGAACACACTAGCTAGCAGCTACGATAAGCAACGTCTCCACAGATAAACAAGCGCCAGCTCAATATCTACAGCGAGCTCAAACACAAGAGGAATACAACCATAGAACAGTAGTTTGGTCTTTTTTGATCAAAATAAAGTATACTTTCATATATAAGCAATAAAAAATAAGTAACATCTCAATACTCCAATAATAACTCTTACATGAATATTGTGCTCATTGGGATTCTATCTCTTTACAGATATTTAAATTAATTCTTATAGATATTTATATATACTTTTTTTCTGTTTTGCGTTCCTTTGCAGTAGGAACTGTTTGCCACCTCCAGCTGTCGACAGTGCTAGACCTCACTGATATGGTTTATGAACAGAGACCTGATCCCTGTGGCTGATGGGAGTGTGGAAGGCAATAAGTGGTCAATGAGGAGATGGTATGAGGCTGACGGTTAGCACCACAGAAGATCCAGGAGGAAAATCCGCTTCAGAACTTCAGGAGGGACAGTCGACTCCAGAAGGTCCAGAAGGACCAGCCACCCAGAGGGTCAGAAGGAATTAAAAGAATTAATCTAGGGGGACCGTCCCTCCACAACTCCAGGAGGTCTGAAACGCCCCAGAGGAGTATACGGTACCATCCACTCCAGGGCGAGGAGTCAGGTGTGCTGATCTTCTGAGAGGCATCATTCATTCCAGAATTCCAGGAAGGATCATCCACTCCAGAAGGTAAATGGAAATGACCCATTCCCATAGTTCAGCAGGAAACTGCCATTCCAGAAGGTCAGTGCGATGAGCTCCAGAAATTCAAAAGGGAGGAATTGCTTCAAAACTCCCAGACATTCAAAATGAATACTCTGTTCCACAAAATCAGGAGGGACCAGAGTGGATGGTCCTCAAGGAACCATCCAGTCCAGAACATCTGGCAGGACAATCTTCTCCAGAAGATCTGGAGGGACCATCAGCTCAAGAATGTCTAGAGGTACCATCCCACTCCATTCGGCCAGGAAGGGTGTTCAATTCCAGATATTCAGGGCAGAGGATCAATTCCAGAAGGTCAAAAAGAGACGATCCAGTCCAGAAATTCAAGAATTAATTGTCGCTTCTGAAGTTCCAAAAGGATGATCATTGACTGATCCCAGGAAGCACTTCAGTTGAAAGGTGAAAGGTCAAACTCCTGTCCAATGAACACTGAGATGAATGGATGACGGACAGACAGACGGGACCCTGTAAAATACCGGAGGTCTTTCAGTCGGGAGACACTGTCCTTTTTTTCCAGGTGTGGATCGTGGTCCAGAGTTGTTTTGGATTTAGCGGCACAGACGTAGATTAGCTCAAGAGAGTCCAGAGTGTAGATCAGTCAGTTTTGTGTTTTTAATCCTGTCCTTAACGACTCTGGATGGTTTAAAACCAGCTGAGTCCTGATACAAATCAGTCTAAGGGTAGCTTGTCACTGCGGCCTGTTTCTGGGCGAGACGCCGCAGCTCCTCCCTGATAGCCTTTATAAGGGAGGCAGAGGTGTGTGCGGAGGGGGAAGCGTCCTCTGGTGGGTACTCTGGAGTCGGTGAAGTCAGGAGAAGAGGTGGAGCTGACGGGTCTCGCAACGAGGAGCTGGGCATCTGGAAAACAGAGGAAGAGGAGAACTCGGGAAAAGACAGCACCTTTGGGGAGAGGAGAAAGAGGATAAAGAGGGTAAGACCAGAAAGTAAATCCAGATATCAGACATGGAAAGAAATGGAAAAGACATTCATGTCTGTGGTTATTTGTCAATGTTTAACAATGACAAATCGTGTTGCACTTGCAACCAAACTATGTTAAAGAAACTACATGAAGTGAAGATAAAGAATCTTTGTACACTTTGATTTAGACAAAAAAAAAAAAACCGAACTAATTTGAGTCTGATTTGCACCCTGAGGGTGAGCAAGGGTCCCAGGGCAAGGACTGGTCATGACTTGTAAAAGAACCACTCAGTTTGGCCTAGTTTGGTAAATTCTGCATCTCCCCACAGCAAACTCACACTTTCTCTGCTGGCTCCTGGTCTGGACAGGTCCTGGTCTGAGTGCTGCTGGTTCCAGCTGGAGCCAGTGGGACCTGACATGCTGCGACCCACCCCAGGGTACGCACCAATCTGACTCGACAAACCCACCTGGGTCAAGTGATGGAGCTGTGCACCTGGAGGTCAACAAATGTAACAGATACAATCATCAGAAGGGAAGAGTACAATTGAGTTTCTGGTGTGTATAAGAGATTTGGACATGTGAAATAGAGTATTTCCTAACTCATTAATGACAACAAAAAATACAATATAATATCATACAATGGTGATTACTAAAAATCGGAAAAGCATGTAATCAGTACATCAGGATGAGTGTACCTGTGCTGCCTCCTACAGGTCGCGGTCTGGATGAGGAGGGAGGGTCCTCGTACTGCCCTCTGTTCGAGTAAACTGACTCCTGCAGCTGGTCTCCAGTAGAAACATATCCTCCTGAGTTCAGGCCCTGCCTAGATAAAACAAACAGCATCAGTACTGTTTGAGTCAAGCTTTCAGACCTGGACCTGGGTTGAAGTGTACTAACCTCTGCAGCAGGCCCTGGACTGATGTGGGAGACATTCCCAGCTCCGCGTATCTCTGCAGAAAGAGAGAAAGAACATGAATACTGACTAGGAGTCGTGACAGAAGGAAAAGGACCTCAGCTGCAGGACAACACACTCACTGCAGAAAAGGGGCTGTGAGAGGGGGCTGCTGGGTAAGAGCCCCACTGCCTGCCTGGAGGGCGGGCCTGTGGGGAGGGGCTGGGCAGGGCAGGGCTTACCCCGCTCAGCCCGGCGCTGCCCTGTGAGGACGGTGACACCAGGGCAAAGGCATCATCCAGTAGTGAGTGCATCTGCTGTCGCGCCTCTTCAATGGAGGGCTGGGGGGGCATGTAGGGCGGTGGGGCTGGGGCTGGGTCAAACACCTCATCTGTGGGGGAGGGGCTGCCGTGGTCTGGGGGCAGGTCAGGGTCTGACTATAAAAGAAAGGTAAAAGACAATATGGAATCAAAACATCATAAAAACGGGCTGACTTTAAATTTGAACAATAAAAATAAAATGGAACCAAAACGCTGCCTTGAGGAATTTCAGATTCAATACTTGTAGAATCCGAGGTATCGAGCTGTATCATCACTGTCTCACCATGTAGGCCACGTTGTTGAGTCCAGGGTATTTCCTGTAGGTGGCGCTCTGATCGGTGAGCAGCCGGTCTCTGTCTGTATCAGGAAGACTTCCCGGTCCTGGCTGAGCCCGCCGACCTCGAGGAGAGCGCCTTCCTCTGGATCGACAGACACACAGACATTTTTGAAAATATGTTTCGTGCGTTTTTAAATGACGTAATAACAGTAAACAGTGTGTCTGCCCTCAAATCAGCTCAGTTTTCTCAGGTGAGGTCTCACCTCCTTCTGGAGTCTGTGGGTGTGGGAGGTGAGTGGGCGTCAGCCTGTAGGATGCAGTCCATGTGGTCGTGGGCAGAGCTATAGAGACGCTGTGCCACGTCACCCTGCACTGGGCCATCACCGAATGCATCCATGATGTCGTCCATGGATGGAAACTCACACTGACCACGCCTCTTAGCGCGCTGACGTAGTTTGTTTCTATGATGCTCGATCTCTGACTTGTGTCGCAGCGCCACCTGCAGGAGCACAGGTCAGTGATGTTAGACAGGTTTGAAATGACCTCACAGTGAGCAATGAGGGTCAGCATCTCACCTCTGTGTTGACCTTCTCAGTGAGCGTGGGGCTCGGCTGAGATGTGGCGTGTGGTGGGCTTGGGCGTGGCTGCATGGCGATCAGCTGTACCTTGTTGGCCTGGCGACGAGTGCCATCAGACGAGCCGCGAGACAGACGGTCGACATGGTCGAAGATGGAGGACGAGGAGAGAAGCTCTTCAGGACCACTGCCTGATGGAGTGAGTGGAGACAGAAAGGTCAGAGGTCGGAGAAGAAATTAATTGCACAAAAGATCAACAAGTACATTCCCACGATGCATTTCACCGACAAACATTCCAATTTCTTCACCAGTTATTAAGTGTTTACAGCTGACAGAAGCATTTGACCCACTGTTGATATAAAATATTGATCAGAGCAGCTTTAATGTGTCAGACAGGAGATGATGTGAAGGTATAAACATACCCATCTTGCTCCTCCCTTCAGTCGAGCAGCATTAAGAAGAAAAGATGGAGGATTCTCATTAAAACACAACAGATTTGGCTTCTTCATTCAATCATTTCTCTTTTTCTTTGATCAGCTGCTCAATCACAAAATCAACATCTCGACGCACACACATCAAAAAGCTCAGGTGATGATGTCATAGTATCTCTGACCGTTTTTTGCCGTTTTCCTGTGCTGTTTCCCGTCACTGGGCGTGGCCACAGGCCGGGTGCTTTCTTCAGCTGATTCTCTGCCGCTCGATTGGTCGCTGCCCAACGAATCACCGTCTGATGGGCTGAGTCTGATGGAAGAGAGACAGAGGAGTAATTCTACTCATGTATTCAGGTCTGGGGATTTTACTGTTTATATCATCTGTCTTCTATTCTACCTTGATTTTTATTCTGATATTTCAATTTTCACCAAGAAATCAATAGCATATTTTTTTTCTTTGTTTTATTCTGTGAAGAAATATAAACCATTAGCGTTTCTCAATGTGTGTCAGTATCAATCCAACCAACATTGTTAGTAGTGTAAACAGATGTGCATAAAGTCAAAATGTGTGACTGACCTGCCCCTGCGACGGCCGGACCGAGCTGCTTTGGTGGACGATCCTTTAGATTTGGGGGTGTTGAGGTCACCGCCGTCAGAAGGTGTGGCCTCTTTGACGGGGACGGGCAGCGGGCCAGGCTCCTGGATCACCATGATGTCATCTTTACTGTGCTGACCGAGGTGGAGCTTGGCGAAGTCAAAGCCTTTCACACTGGGAGCCTGAAGCTGAGAAACAACACACAGATCAGCTATTAATGATTACGTATAGAACAGGACAGAGTTATAAACTTCCTGTTGACCTCTAACCTTCTGTCTCTGCTGGATTGTGTTGATGGCATCTGGCTGGAACTCCAGCTTCTCTGAACCGCACAGCTTCCAGTAAAGGATGATGATGATGAAGACAGCCAGCAGGACGGGGACGACGACTCCAACAATCAGCCAGATACTGCTGCTCTGAGTCTCTGCCGGGGGGACGGACAGAGTTTCCACAGCTGGAGACAGGTGAGACAACGTGACATACAGGTGAGATACAGCTGAGATGCCAGTGAGAGACAGATAAGAGGCCAGGGACACAGAGTGTGATACAGGTGAGATAGCGGTGAAGGGCAGGTAAGGGAGAGGTGAGACATTTGGGCTCTGGTTCAAGGTTTGTGATCAGGTGATCCGAGGTGTGGACTCACGTTGGGCAAGCGGTCTCTGGACTCGGTGTCCGAGTACGATGGCGGCTCGCTGAAGGTCCAGACGGTTCAGAGTGGCTGCTGTCACCTCGGCTGGTATCCGCTCACCACCTGTACCCTCCACAAAATAAAAGACCTCCAGGGGGCGCTCAGGCCCTGACAACTTTGTTACTCGTACCACCTGAGACACAACAAGCAAAAGTTTAGAATTTACTCAGTTAAGGATAGAAAAAACACTCGGACAGAGCAAAAGAGTCAGAACATGTATCTACCTGTATGATGTGTGTATCTACCTGTATGACGTGTGTATCTACCTGTATGACGTGTGTATCTACCTGTATGACGTGTGTATCTACCTGTATGACGTGTGTATCTACCTGTATGACGTGTGTATCTACCTGTATGACGTGTGTATCTACCTGTATGACGTGTGTATCTACCTGTATGACGTGTGTATCTACCTGTATGACGTGTGTATCTACCTGTATGACGTGTGTATCTACCTGTATGACGTGTGTATCTATCTGTATGACGTGTGTATCTACCTGTATGACGTGTGTATCTATCTGTATGATGTGTGTATCTGCCTGTATGGTGTGCGTATCTACCTGTATGACGTGTGTATCTACCTGTATGATGTGTGTATCTACCTGTATGATGTGTGTATCTGCCTGTATGATGTGTGTATCTACCTGTATGACGTGTGTATCTACCTGTATGACGTGTGTATCTACCTGTATGACGTGTTTATCTACCTGTATGATGTGTGTATCTACCTGTATGACGTGTTTATCTACCTGTATGATGTGTGTATCTACCTGTATGACGTGTGTATCTACCTGTATGATGTGTGTATCTACCTGTATGATGTGTGTATCTATCTGTATGATGTGTGTATCTATCTGTATGATGTGTGTATCTACCTGTATGATGTGTGTATCTACCTGTATGACGTGTGTATCTACCTGTATGACGTGTGTATGTACCTGTATGACGTGTGTATCTGCCTGTATGATGTGTGTATCTACCTGTATGATGTGTGTATCTACCTGTATGATGTGTGTATCTACCTGTATGATGTGTGTATCTACCTGTATGATGTGTGTATGTACCTGTATGATGTGTGTATCTACCTGTATGATGTGTGTATCTACCTGTATGATGTGTGTATGTACCTGTATGACGTGTGTATCTACCTGTATGATGTGTGTATCTACCTGTATGATGTGTGTATCTACCTGTATGACGTGTGTATGTACCTGTATGATGTGTGTATCTACCTGTATGATGTGTGTATCTACCTGTATGATGTGTGTATGTACCTGTATGACGTGTGTATCTACCTGTATGATGTGTGTATCTACCTGTATGATGTGTGTATCTACCTGTATGACGTGTGTATGTACCTGTATGACGTGTGTATCTACCTGTATGACGTGTGTATCTACCTGTATGACGTGTGTATCTACCTGCATGACGTGTGTATCTACCTGTATGACGTGTTTATCTACCTGTATGATGTGTGTATCTACCTGCATGACGTGTGTATCTATCTGTATGATGTGTGTATCTACCTGCATGACGTGTGTATCTACCTGTATGACGTGTGTATGTACCTGTATGACGTGTGTATGTACCTGTATGACGTGTGTATCTACCTGTATGACGTGTGTATCTACCTGTATGACGTGCGTATGTACCTGTATGACGTGTGTATCTACCTGTATGACGTGTGTATCTACCTGTATGACGTGTGTATCTACCTGTATGACGTGTGTATGTACCTGCAGACTGTTGTTGCCCACAGCTGTCGCTCTCCTCAGGCGCCTCCTGCTGGACGCCTGCAGTCCTTCCTCCAGCAGCAGAGCCAGACGTCTCTCTAGTCGAGCTTTAAAACTTCTCTCAGCCACCAGCTGCTCCTGAACCCCCAACAGGACTTAAACAACACACACACATTAACACACACAGACACACAAACTGGACTCCAGTGTACTGTGTTTTTAAATAGTTCAGATATCTGTCAGAGGTTTCTGCATCATCCCAGCAAAATGGAGTCAAATAATCCAGACTGTAACAGAACTAGTTTCCACCAGCAGTGTTTCCTCACACAAACTACAACTATCTGCATGGTCTTGTATAAAAGATGGAGGTGGATTGGTTCAAAAACAGAAACAAAGCTGAGATGTGAACTCACCTGTACGGACCCAGGTAGAGCGCAGGTGGTGAGATGTGTTCAGCTCAGGGTAGTGGAACGCTGTATACCCGTAGACACACATATATAATATTTAAAACTGTTTCACAACATTTTACACATGTTAAACACACATTAACACATGTTTATTTAAAGGAGAACTTCGGTCGATTTAAACATGCAGCTTCATTGCTCAAGCTACCCTCGACTTGCCAGTATCGAAGACGCGAACACATTTGGTCCAGCCATTACAGAGCTCCGTGAACGGAGACGTAGCATTGAACGCTAACAGCATGGGGTCAGAACTTTACACTGTGTTTTAAGCATCTTAACATGCTCCACATCTCACACCAAAAGTTGTGCAACATCAGCAGACACCTTAGCACACAGCACTGTAGCAGGTATGACTCAAAATGAATAAAAAAGTAGTTAAAATAGTGTGTTTGTGCAAGGAGCTACTTACCTGTTTGTTGACATCCGTGTCTTCCGGTAGCTAGACCAAACTAGCATATCCATCGAGTGTGCACTTAACAGGCTTAACAGGCTATTGTAAAGCTCATGGCTCATGACAGGCTGTAACATGGACATGTACATTATGAACAGAAACACAAAAATGCTGGATTACGTTTCCGTCTCCGCCAGTGAGGGAGTAAGTTCACGCTTGACGGATTGACTAGTTTGGTCTAGCTACCGGAAGACGCCGATGTCAACAAACAGGTAAGTAGCTGCTTGCACAAACACACTGTTTTAACTACTTTTTTATTCAGTTTGAGTCATACACGCTACAGTGCTGTGTACTAAGGTGTCTGCTGATGCTGCATAACTTTTGGTGTGAGATGTGGAGCATGTTAAGATGCTTAAAACACAGTGTAAAGTTCTGACCCCATGCTGTTAGCGTTCAATGCTACATCTCCGTTCACGGAGCTCTGTAATGGCTGGACCAAATTTGTTCGTGTCTTCGGTACTGGCAAGTCAAGGGTAGCTTGAGCAATGAAGCTGCATGTTTAAATTGACCAAAGTTCTCCTTTAATGTTTAACACATTCAATACATTCAATTAACATATTAGTATACATCTAACACATATATAACACACGCTTGTTAATGTTAATGTTGTGTGTTCATCCGGCATTAAACATGCTAAACAAATGCTAAATATTTAACACATGTGTAACAAACATTTATCACTTATTATTACTTCATCTTTATTTTTGTCTTGTTTCTTTAAGGACATGTGCAGACACAGTCACAGCAAAATTGTGTTGACATGCATTTGTGTCATACGTTCTGCGATCTGCAGGGCAGGAAATCCGATGTAGAAGCTGAACTCGACTAGGCTGAGCTTCCTCAGGTGGTCGCTGACCTCAGACCCTGGCAGGTAGTCCCGCCCATCACGCACCGCAAATGTGATGTCAACAGAAACTTTCTGCTCTGCCCCTAGCCGGGCCACGCCCATGGTGATGTTCAACAGCTGGAGAAGACACACACACACACACACACACACACACACAAACACACAGATTATATATTCTCATAACAAACTCGTCCGTGAAGGACTAATTGGCTCGGAATCAGAATTTAGATGTGACACTTAATTTTGAGTGATGATCACTGGAACCATTTGGTGATTGATCAGGTACTTCATTCACAACACTGATCTTTATATCCAAGTTTGAATAGTCAGTTAATTGCTGGTTCAAGCTTCTCCAGTCTAAGGGTTTTGTACTTTTCTCTGATTTATATGATATGGAAATGGGTAAAACAGGTAACAGGCCCATCTGTACGGTGGCGTAGTTCAGGTAGCAGACTCACCTGTACAGTGATGTTTCCTGCTTCATTAGATCGTCTCCGTGTCTCAGCGTACGCCATCATCAGCCCTCTCTCAACTCGCTCACTGAAGTTGCAGACTCTAATGTCAATGTGGGTGGGGACAAACTGCAGCACCGAGTGCACCTGGTACCTGAGGTCAGGTATGGTGTAGAGCGGTGACACAGTGGGAACGGGGCCAGAACCACGTGGCGGTTGGCGAAGGGCATTGATGACTGACATGGCGGTGTAGATCAGCGGTCCGGACACGACTCGGAAGGCAAAACTGGACGGAGTTCTCAAGAACTGACGAGGAAGCAGAGACGTGACAAACAGCTGTCAATCATCTGACATCATCAAGGTGAGTTCAAGGTGAGTTTAAGACAAGTTCAAGTTGAGTTCAAGGTGAATTCAAGGTGTGGTCAATCTGATTTTAATTACGGCTCAATATAACAAGTGAGAACAATCAATATTAACACTCAATCTTAAAGAGAGTAAACAACAAAGAATCATGTTTTCAAATGATTAGGATGATTTGAAAACCAAGTAAAGGACTCATGGAGGAGGTGGTGTTTAAGGAGCTGGTTTTTGAGGAGGTGGTGTTTATACCTGCAGCTCCACTGAGCGGTTGAACTCTCTCTTCAGAAGGTCTTTGACTTGACCAAAACCTGCTGATGAACCTTTGGAGCTGACTGCAGGAGACAAACACACAGATCAGCTGAATCCACCTGTTGGTGTGACTCTGCACCACCTGGTTTCCTGTCACATGACCTCTGACCTCTTACCTACTCTGACCAGGTACATCTCCGGCTTGGTGACGTTACACAGGTACTGTCTGGTGGGTGGAGTCTGGGCCACTCTGGGCGTAGTGACTGGAGGGGCTCTGGTCAGGCTGATGGCTGTGATCTGGGTGGTGGTGGTGGTGATGCCGGTGGTTGTGGTTGTAGCCTTGGTGGTGGTGGTAATGGTCCTGGTGGGTGGAGCCCTTCCTGGCTTATCTATGACCACTGGAGGCCTCTCCGGTCTGTCGGGGCGGGTGGGAGGTCTCAGAGGTGGAGGGGGAGGCACCCGGCCAGTGGTGTTTGATGGAGGGCGAACAGGGTGTCTGCCCGGGACTGGGGCATGGTCTTTTGGTCTTGGAGCAGGAGGAGATGGGGCAGAGGGTATATTGACGGTGGGTGACTTGTCACCCGTGAGTGTGGGTGAGAGGGTGAGGGGAGGGGTGGGTCTTGTGGGGGGAAGCTTGGGCTCCCGTGCTGGAGGAGGACCGGAGCTCAGGGGGGTAGACGGAGGGGAGCGTTGGGTTTGTGTTGTTGTGGGAGTGATGGGGCGTTCTGAGTCAGTCCGGTTGGCCCGGTCCCGATCTCGCTCTCTCTCCTTCTCCCTCTCCCTTGCCAGCAGGTTGGTGTAGTACTCCAGACTGTTCATATCCGGCAGCAGCAGCTCTGTCGGTTCCAGAGGCATCATGTCCTCCAGGTCGTAGTCATCGTCCCAGGCAGGGAAGACGTTCGGATGGGTAGGACGAGTGTGCAGGGGGATACTGGGGGTGGATGAGGAGGGGGAGAGGGGGAGACGGGAGGAGAGGGGGAGAGTGGGACGGGCTGGGAAGGCGGTGTCGTAGGAGACCCAGTCCCCCCCGTCATCCTCGTCATAGGTGTGGTTAGGCAGCGGGGTGGCTAAGGCCAGCTCTTCGCCATCGGGCACCATGAAGGACAGGGTCTCCATGTAGTCTCCAGAGCCCCAGGCCTCTTCCAGTGAGGGACCCTGTTCCCAGGGGGGAGGAGGGGTTAGGGTGGGCTGGGTGTGTGGGGGGAGGGGTGGGGGAAGGCTGGGGGACAAGAGGTCTGGAGGTCTCAACAGGAGATGGATCCCCTGAGCACCAGAGTCTGAGTCCTCCGCAGAGCCTGCACCACCGCTGTTACTATGGTAACCAGAGTCTGAGGGTGGGCTAGGGGCGGGGGGACTGAGAGGGGAGGAGGGGGAGGAGAGTGATGAAGGATGTGACGGAGACTCTACCGTCATGTTCAATTCCAGAACACCTGCGAGACAAAGGAAGTGATTATTCGTCTAAACTTATCCTTTAAGAACCCTGAGGACCCTGACCAGACTCAAGGACCAGATGGATCATGTAAAACAGTGAACTCAGACAGTGAGCTGTCGGTATGTGGGTTGTGTTCCCTTTGGACAATGCCAGGCCAGACTGTTTTCAGTCTTAATGCTAAGCTAGGCTAACCAGCAGCTGGCTCTAGCTTCATATTCAAAGAGTGAAATCAACGCGATCATGCAAGTCTCAGAGGGGAAGAGGAAAGGATTTCACTGAATGTTGAGTGGTTCCTTTAAGCTTCTCAGAAAAAAGAGAAAAATTTTGTTTCCTGCTTCCAGAACAATGAAATTGTTTTGTTTTTCTTAAATAAGCTTTAATTAATTTCTTTATGATTTTAATAATTGCGGTGATATAACTAGTCTGGATTCAAACACAGTCACCTATTTCTGTTCTTCCTGCCTCCTTTCTTTCCTTTTTTCCTCTGCAGTCTTTTTAAACCTATTTGTCTCTGTGTCATCTCACACACACGTACACACACACACACACACTCACGCACGCACACACAAACGCACGCAAACGCACAGTCGCAGCCTTGACTGAGTCTCTCATCTGGTGCCTGGTTGCCTTGGTGACGCCTACTTTGCGACAGCATCACGTGCCAAATGAAGACGAGTGATTGGTATTCAGGAGACGACGCCCTCAAATTCACAAATGATAGATAGATAGATAGATAGATAGATAGATAGATAGATAGGTAGATAGATAGATAGATCAGACTTTATAACTACATTTGGGAAATTTGATTTATGGTAAATGTCAGATTAAATCCTGATATATGATGTATAGACAATCAAAAATAGTGAAAATGTGTGTGAGGTCAGAAACTGTGACCACACCTGTAGAGGTGAAGTTGACTGTTTCCTGATGATTGTTAAGATAAAGTACGAATAAAGTTTGATTTAAAGCGTCCGCCTCAGTCAGTTAATAAAGTTATTTTTGAGTGTAAAATGAATAATAGGATCAATTTGTCACATAAATCCTCCTCAGCGTGACATCAATAGGTCATGTGACTCGTTCAGTGTGAGAGAAGGTGTGTGTGTGTGTGTGTGTGTGTGTGTGTGTGTGCGTGTGTGTGTGTGTGTGACTCAGTGTCAGTGGGAGGAGGACAAATGAATAAAGATGGAGCTACTTCAGTGAGACAGCGGTCAATAACGTCACCTTCTAAGGAACTTCATGTTTTCTACAGAACATTCAGAGGTCAGAGGTTACAATAAATAATATTACAGGAAAATAAAATGTACCCATGAGACATACTCGAGGAAAAATAAATATATGGTGTTAAAATATTACTTTCATAAAAATGAGCATCGCCCATATAAATAGTACTCGAGTAAGTTTCTGATATTTCATGTATTACAGTATCAAAAGTAGCAGTAAAAGTATCTGATCCATATCTTTGTTTGGAGTAAACATGCAGAAATGTTTCAGTGTCTATAAGGAAACTGATGCTCAGTGAGGTTTGTAACATTTACATTAATGTGGAATATTGATTGTTTATTCTATGTGAAATGTAAAGAGGAGTCAAATTCCTTGAATGTCTTACGTGTCACGATTCTGTCACGAGTACACAATTCGATATTTGATTTAAACATTTTGCAGTGCTGACAGCTCTACTGTCATTTCAATTTGAGGCTCTTCTTTAAAAAGATTGGGGTATCTTACAACAACAGCTTGACTTTACCTGGTGTTCCAATAATATTCACCAAAAAAAAAGTTTCCAGAGTTCGAAAAATGTGTTTTTGATTTAAAATCTAAATCATGACTATAAATAAATAAATACTGGGCTGATAAACATTCTGATTCTGAAACGGGAAGTTTGGTCCTCAGAATGCATTTCGGCCCTTTATGTTTTACTTAATCTTATTTTGTTGAAAATTCATAAATTCATAAATTAACTTAAGTTTTTCTGTTTCCCAAAATACAGAAAATACAACTGAAGCTGAGCATGTAACAGAAAGAGCGGATCCTCATCACAACACACTAAAGATAAATCCCAAACTTTAAAGGCACGTCAAACCGACTGGCAGAGAACAGAATCTCTCACCTGGGAACCATCCCAGGTATCTATGGACTCTCCAAGATATACAAGGAAGCAGCACCGCTCAGACACATCAACCGCAGCATCAGCTCAGTGACCAGTCTCGGTCAGTGCTGCGTCAAGTGTTAAGGCACTTTCAAGAAATTCTGTATTTGTGTTTATGTAATGATTTGAACTTATTTTGCAGCGACTTATGCATGATTTAAAATAAGTGGGTTAAATAATTAAATTGTAAGATTAAATTGAAATGATTGAAATCATTTAATTATTGAGAAAGTTTATTAATGAGTTTGATTAGTTAATTCTTTAAATCAATTTAATTCTATCTTATACATGTTCAGGTATTAATAAGGCAATTGATTTTGTACTTATTTAATAACTGCCTGATTCTTTGTTTATTGTCTTTGAGGTTATCAACCTGCTGCTGCTGTTGCTGCATCCCAGTCGTGATGAATAAAACAAGTAGCTAAACGCAGGCTGAGTAGTTTCCAGCGTTCTCTGTTGACCTCCAGGCCTCGAGCGAGTTGGGGCAGGCAGGGTTAGTATTTCAACTAGTTTTTGGATCATTTTTTGTAGTTTAACTACTCGTTCGTTTGTTTTTCGTTCGTTCGTTTTCTTTTCCGCTTTTTCCGTGAGGGTCGCGGGATGTTGCCGCTTTTTATTCCCCTGAGGGGTTGCAGGGCTTACTGGGGCCAAACCCATTTCTACTCATGGGCGGAGGCCAGGGTACACCCTGAATGAGTCGCCAGCTCATTGCAGGACCCTTACTGATGGCAGTGGCTGCCCCACAGGGTGCCAACTGCACATCAGGAGCAATTCTGGGGTTCAGTATCTTGCTCAAGGATACTTTGGCATGTAGCTCAGTCCCGCCCTGGGGAGCCGGGGATTCGAACCAGTGACCTTCCGATCACTGGTCCACCAGCTCTACCCACTGAGCTACAGTTTAACTACTCAATTTACAAAACTACAATTTTGGCCTTTTTTTTAATAAAAAGAAGACCTATATAATATTAATTGTATTTCATTTTTCTTTGAAAAAGGCATGAAACATGTCATGACATGCCAAGCCAACGCTGCCTCTGATTGGCTCGCCCTGGCAGCACTCAAATCCTTGGGCGGGTCTTTGTGCCAAGAAGGCAGAGCTCACATGGCACAGGCACGTCATGGACGACCCTCCTGCTACCAACGATGCGCCCTGAACGCGCCGGCCCAACCACGGCCATATTTGAGCATGTACATGTTGGATATAGAAGCATCTACAGACACGACCTACGTGTTCACGTGTTCGTGCCTCAGTGTTAGAGCCTCTGAAGGTCCTGTGATGTGACCAAGCATGTCAGCTTTTGTTCTTTAAAAAATAAAACCTGAGCAGAGAGGCATATTTCAGCTGGCATGTGAATCTTTTGTAGGCTATTATATTTTATTTCATATACACCATATGTTGATTTATTTAATGCTGAGTTAAATGAGTAGAATGAGTAGAAGTAGTTGCTAAAGCTACTTTTTTTAGCAGTAGTTTTACAAGCTACATTTCTCCAGGGGTAGAAATGTAGTTTGTTCAAACTGCTGCCAGGCTGAACTACATGTGGTTTTACAAGCTATGCTTGTAAAGTAGCTTCCCCAACACTGCCAGTTACTTATAACACATCCAGCACCCAGCCAGCGTCCTGGCTCCTCTGGTCGGAAACACTCCAAGTCAAAAACTCAAGACCAAACAACAGTTTCTTATGTCACATCACCTTTTACATGCATTCCCACTTAAGAAGCTGTTAAGATGGCGAAGAAACGTCTGCTACAGGACTGCACTCTGTCCAGCAGAACCAACTTCAAACTTCAGCCAACCACGGACCACATTTGTGCCTCACTGGACCCTCTGTCTGACAACCACCCACTTACAGTACAGTGAAGGTTTCATTATCAACATCAAGGCCAGGCAGGAGTGGACGTGTCAGAGGACACAGTCTGCCCTTCTTGGACTGAGCAGTACACACTGAAGAAGACAGAAGCCTCAACACCGACCGACACACAAAGATACACACAGTACCTCAACTCTCATCACACACTGGAGCACAAGCTCAACCCTAAACCATCAGGCTGAGACCTGAACACTGAGTCAGAGGTGAAGGAGAAGGAACAGAAGCACATCAGGAGAGCACCCGGCTAACCCAAACTGGACCTTAGTCAGAACCTCTAAAAGATCCAGAGCAGACCGAGAGGAAGAGTCGAGAAAACACTGTCATTCTTTAAGTCGCAGAACCATCTAATAAACATCATATCCTGGTCCACTTTAGACCCACCAACACACTGAGGCAGAACCTTGTCCATCTGAGGACAGAACACCCAGACATGAACAGAGTTCTGTAGTTTATTCTGTCCAGTGCAGCAGGACTGCATAGATTTTACACTGGGGAGATAAAGCAACCTCTCAATAAACGAATGTCACAACACATGAGGGCTGACTCCTCAGGTCCAGACCCCTCAGGTCCGGACCCCTCAGGTCCTGACCCCTCAGGTCCAGACCCCTCAGGTCCAGATTCCTCAGGTCCGGACTCCTCAAGTCCAGACCCCTCAGGTCCGGACCCCTCAGGTCCGGACTCCTCAGGTCCAGACTCCTCAGGTCCGGACTCCTCAGGTCCGGACCCCTCAGGTCCGGACCCCTCAGGTCCGGACTCCTCAGGTCCAGACTCCTCAGGTCCAGACCCCTCAGGTCCAGACTCCTCAGGTCCAGACCCCTCAGGTCCAGACCCCTCAGGTCCAGACTCCTCAGGTCCAGACTCTGCTGTCCACTGACATCTGAAGGAGACAAATCATTCTTCTGAGGACAAGATGACAGATGGTTTGAAAGAGGAGTAAAAGAACCCATCCATGTCAAACTGGACCCGCCGTCTTTGAACAGAGGAGGTGGATAAGACTTCACTGGTCACCACCTACGATGCTGAACCGTCTTCAACAAGTGAAACAAGTCCAGTTGTCTACGATACAGCATTTTGAATTACCATGACCTGGATAGCTGAGGACCTTCATCAACATACTACATTTCCCACAATGCCCCTCTGTGCGTCTTTCATTAGAGCCTCTATGCTGTTTCTTTGATTGGACTGATGAGGACCGATCAGGACCTGAATCCAAACCATGTAACATCAGTGGAACGTCCCTTTAACTGCCACTCACCTGCAGCAGGTGAGCTTGAAGTTACCATGGAAACCAGTGTGCCGACCACCAGCAGGATCACACTGAGTGTGCGTCTGCACGCTGAGGTTCTGGATTCCATCCTGGTCCTGGTCCTGGAGCCAGGGCCTGGTGGGATCACAGGGTCCATCGTCCTCAAAGGGCCGGCTGTTTGATCCCGGTGCACAGAGCCGAGGGCTCATCAGGAGGACCTGAGGACAGGAAGCACATCATGAGTCATTAAAGGGCCAGTCCACCAGTTTACACGTTAAAGGGCCAGTCCACCAGTTTACACGTTAAAGGGCCAGTCCACCAGTTTACACGTTAAAGGGCCAGTCCACCAGTTTACACGTTAACGGGCCAGTCCACCAGTTTACACGTTAAAGGGCCAGTCCACCAGTTTACACGTTAAAGGGCCAGTCCACCAGTTTACACATTAAAGGGCCAGTCCACCAGTTTACACATTAAAGGGCCAGTCCACCAGTTTACACGTTAAAGGGCCAGTCCACCAGTTTACGCGTTAACGGGCCAGTCCACCAGTTTACACATTAAAGGGCCAGTCCACCAGTTTACACATTAACGGGCCAGTCCACCAGTTTACACGTTAACGGGCCAGTCCACCAGTTTACACGTTAAAGGGCCAGTCCACCAGTTTACACGTTGACGGGCCAGTCCACCATTTTACACGTTAACGGGCCAGTCCACCAGTTTACACGTTAAAGGGCCAGTCCACCAGTTTACACGTTAAAGGGCCAGTCCACCAGTTTACACATTAAAGGGCCAGTCCACCAGTTTACACGTTAACGGGCCAGTCCACCAGTTTACACGTTAAAGGGCCAGTCCACCAGTTTACACGTTAAAGGGCCAGTCCACCAGTTTACGCGTTAACGGGCCAGTCCACCAGTTTACGCGTTAAAGGGCCAGTCCACCAGTTTACGCATTAAAGGGCCAGTCCACCAGTTTACGCGTTAAAGGGCCAGTCCACCAGTTTACGCATTAAAGGGCCAGTCCACCAGTTTACACGTTAAAGGGCCAGTCCACCAGTTTACGCATTAAAGGGCCAGTCCACCAGTTTACGCGTTAAAGGGCCAGTCCACCAGTTTACGCATTAAAGGGCCAGTCCACCAGTTTAACACAAATGTAAGGTCTGAAGCGTTCTGTGACTGCAGTAAACTGCCTCAGTGATGTCACTGGGGTGCATTGTGGTTAATAAAGTTTTAAAAATGGAAGAATCAGTGGAATAAAATGGGATGTGTTTCATATGTTTTTAATCCAGAATGAGTCCAACGGTGGCATAGGAGGCATACAATGCCCATAATCCAATAGGGCCACATAGTGACATCACTGGAGGCAGTTCATCAGATGACATGCAGCTTCCTTTGGAGCCACAATAGGTATGACTTTCTTCACTTTTACAGTCAGACTCACTTTAATGTGTAAACTGGTGAAGTTACCCTTTGAAGGAACAGTTCACCCAAATATGCTGATTAAAGTCATTTCACAGACCGACTTGAAAAGATTTTAATTACACTTTTTTTGAACTGTTTCACTCTTTGTGGATATACAGACACACACACACAGTACATATACACAGTACACACATTATACACACTACACATCACACAGACACACACACACAGTACATACACACAGTACACACATTATACACACACACACACACACACACACTACACATCACACAGACACACACACACAGTACATACACACAGTACACACATTATACACACACACACACACACACTACACATCACACAGACACACACACACAGTACATACACACAGTACACACATTATACACACTACACATCACACAGACACACACACACAGTACATACACACAGTACACACATTATACACACACACACACACACACACACTACACATCACACAGACACACACACACACACACACACACACACAGACACACACACACACTCACACACACACACAGACACACACACACACACACACACACACACACACACTACACATCACACAGACACACACACACTACACATCACACAGACACACACACACTCACACACACACAGTGGTACAGTCCTCCTCCCTCCTCTGCTCCGTATCAATATTAATGTGCCTTCTCTGTTCTGGGCCCTGTTCAGCTCGGTTCCGGCCCTGCTCTGCTAACAGATCTGTCTCCAGGCCGTTCACAACTCTGCTGGCCTGCTTCGGCTCGGCTCGGCCCGGCTCGGCCCGGTCTCCTCTCTACTAGCGGACAGATGAGCGGCTAACACCGGGGCCTGCCTCCTCTCTGCCCGCCTCTCCTCCGCACACTGACCGGGCAGGACGGCTGCTGCCAGCCGCCGCACACTCACCGTCCCCGGGTAGAGCTGCAGAACATCCGTGCCCTAATGTCCAAGTCTGGTCCGGTTTAACGCGGTAACGACCATGATCTTAATCCTCGTAGTAAACCGGGGCAGATCCAGATGCCTCCTACATGTGAGCCGCAGCTGGAGCCAGATACCGACACCGGCTCTGCGGATCAGCATCCTCACACACACCGAACATTAACATACACCTACACACTGACAGCGAGCCGAGCCGAGCCGAGCCGAGCTATCGGTAAAGGAGCCTTCTATCCTCAGAGAGAGAGATCAGACCTACCTGCCATCCTGAAGATGCGGTTCGGGCGCGTCACGCCTCTCCCGCAGCCGCGCGGCGCGCTCCCTGCGCGGGGAAGGAGGAGGCGGAGAGTCCCCGCAGAATCAGACCTTCCTCCTCTCCCCTGTCCGCAGTCTTCTTCACCTCCACATGTCTCTGTCCACCAGAAGAAGACCGGACATGGTCTGCACCCGTCCGTCCCGATGTTGGATCTGTCGGTACCAGGCCGACCCGGCTCCGCCTGCTGCTAGTATCAGTTGATCCAAATCTACAATTCAAACGACATCTTGTTTTCTATCTGCTCACACACGCGAGTGAGCGCGCGCACGCACGCACGCACGCACACACACACACACACACACACACACACACACACTCAGCTGAACTCGGATCAATATCAGAACCTGGGCCGGATCAGACCAGGTCCAGATGTTGGTCTGAAGAAAAACACACAGTCAATTTGTATTGAAATCAGCTGTTTAATATCAAAACAATAGAAAATGTGACGTCAGCAGAGACGAGAAGAGAAATGTGTTGATATGTTTCAAGAAAGACAGAAAATAACTGAAATAATAACAGAATAACAAAAATACAGAATATAGTTTAAAACCCAGTGAAACGTTTGTACTGTATCAAACATGAAGCTCAGAGACTCTGTTGGGTCCAGATCATGAAGTTCTGGTTGAAATGGTTCCGCTCTGCAGCTCTGCACGACTTCATTATGATGATGTTTGTATAAACCTTCAGCCTCTGTGCTTTGATATTACATCCGGCCATGTTGTGATTTTAATGAGGCGTATTCAGAGTGATGGTGGAGCGCTAACAGGAAGTCATGGACTCAATCTGAAAGTTCTTCTTTCTCCAACAGAAAATGAAAACAGACAAAAAAGAAAATAAATCACTAAAAAGACACAAATAAATATTCCTGACAAAAGTTCAGGGACGTCTTTAACTTGATTACAGGAACAAACCCAGTAAGTGAAAACGCTGCTTTACTCTCAAAGTTCAGACGGTGTTACTGTCATTAATACAACAACATAATAGTTATAGTTAATAATAATATATAGTAGATGGACATTTATATTCTACCAGTTTGTTTTTCCACAGTTAACTGCAGCATATTTAATTCAGACTGGTCCTGTGCTCAGTATGTGATGTATTTGAAGCTTTGGAGCCAAACTCATCTTTGAGCGTTCTGATGGCGCCGACCACACTCGCATATTTGTTGTAAGAATTTTCTGAAGGTAGAGAAAATTTCTTTTAGTCAGCATGAACAGAACAGCACGAGACATGGAGCTGCTGTCGAAGCATTAGCCAACTATGTGCTATCATTTCCTGGGTCAGCTGTATTCATATGTGTGGTTTCTCTGAGTGAGCTGAGGTATAAACTCATGTTTTCTTGTTTTCTTTCTCTTTATGATTTGCAGCATGTGCTCTCATTTTTATATCGTATTGTCTCATGTTTATTGTATCAAACCAGATAAATTCCTTACTTATGAAAATCTATTTATCAATAAACCAGTTAGAGGAGTGAAGTCAGAGGAGTGAGCAGAAGGAAACAGTGAAAACCAAGTTCAGTTCAAGAAATCCCAGAATAAAATCATAAAACTCAGTCCGATCCAGTCTGCAGGGACAGGAAGTCATAAGGTGGAGGTTTCTCCACTGAACCGGCCTGTCGCTCCACCTCAGCCACGGAGACGAAGCGTGGACGCCGGCGAACTTGTCTCTTGGTGTTGTGTTTGGGGTTTCTCTGGTACATGTCTGCATGAGTAGGACAAGATCAGAGAGACAAAATAAATATTTCTCCAAATTAACACAAGTATTAGCTTTATAGAACAACATGACCTGACATGTATATTTGGGTTCAGAGCTCACAGCAACTTGTTCAAGACTTGGGACATAAAGTAATTTCAGGACTCGCTGGTCATGGCTCGGGGCTTCACTTGATCATTGGCTTAAGACCTGTCTGGGACTTGATCTGAGACTTTGTTGTCTTCACTTGATGTGTCACATGGGGGATGTGACTTCAGAAGTGACTCAGGATATACTTGTCTTGACCTGGAACATGACTTGAAACTCGTCGTAGCACTCAGCTGTCATTACTTTTACAATTACTGAGGAGGCTCGTGTTCGTTGGACTGCAGGGACCTCCTGACAGCTTTCTGTGACTCTGTGGTTGCATCAGCCATCTTCTCTGGAGTAGCAGCAGACAGGAGGAGACTGGATACACTTATCAAGAAGGCCCGGTCCATCCTGGATCCTCTGGACCCGGTCCATCCTGGATCCTCTGGACCCGGTGCAGGTGGTGGAGAGAGCAGGATGATGGACCAGCTGTCATCACTGCTGGTGCAGGAGTCCAACCTGCAGGTCACTGTCTCAGCACCGGGCCAGACTGATACACAAGTGTGTGAAGGAGCGGTACCACAGGTCCGAGTGTGTGAAGGAGAGGTACCACAGGTCCGAGTGTGTGAAGGAGCGGTACCACAGGTCCAGGTGTGTGAAGGAGCGGTACCACAGGTCCAAGTGTGAAGGAGCGGTACCACAGGTCCGAGTGTGTGAAGGAGAGGTACCACAGGTCCGAGTGTGTACAGGAGAGGTACCACAGGTCCAGGTGTGTGAAGGAGAGGTACCACAGGTCCAAGTGTGTGAAGGAGCGGTACCACAGGTCCGAGTGTGTGAAGGAGCGGTACCACAGGTCCGAGTGTGTGAAGGAGAGGTACCACAGGTCCGAGTGTGTGAAGGAGCGGTACCACAGGTCCAGGTGTGTGAAGGAGCGGTACCACAGGTCCAAGTGTGAAGGAGCGGTACCACAGGTCCGAGTGTGTGAAGGAGCGGTACCACAGGTCCGAGTGAGTGAAGGAGCGGTACCACAGGTCCGAGTGTGTGAAGGAGAGGTACCACAGGTCCGAGTGTGTGAAGGAGAGGTACCACAGGTCCAAGTGAGTGAAGGAGAGGTACCACAGGTCCGAGTGTGTGAAGGAGCGGTACCACAGGTCCGAGTGTGTGAAGGAGAGGTACCACAGGTCCAAGTGTGTGAAGGAGCGGTACCACAGGTCCAAGTGTGTGAAGGAGAGGTACCACAGGTCCAGGTATGTGAAGGAGCGGTACCACAGGTCCAAGTGAGTGAAGGAGCGGTACCACAGGTCCAGGTGTGTGAAGGAGCGGTACCACAGGTCCAAGTGTGTGAAGGAGAGGTACCACAGGTCCAAGTGTGTGAAGGAGCGGTACCACAGGTCCAGGTGTGTGAAGGAGCGGTACCACAGGTCCGAGTGTGTGAAGGAGAGGTACCACAGGTCCGAGTGTGTGAAGGAGCGGTACCACAGGTCCAAGTGAGTGAAGGAGCGGTACCATAGGTCCGAGTGTGTGAAGGAGAGGTACCACAGGTCCAGGTATGTGAAGGAGCGGTACCACAGGTCCAAGTGAGTGAAGGAGCGGTACCACAGGTCCAAGTGTGTGAAGGAGAGGTACCACAGGTCCAAGTGTGTGAAGGAGCGGTACCACAGGTCCAGGTGTGTGAAGGAGCGGTACCACAGGTCCGAGTGTGTGAAGGAGAGGTACCACAGGTCCGAGTGTGTGAAGGAGCGGTACCACAGGTCCGAGTGTGTGAAGGAGAGGTACCATAGGTCCGAGTGTGTGAAGGAGCGGTACCACAGGTCCGAGTGTGTACAGGAGAGGTACCACAGGTCCAAGTGTATGAAGGAGCGGTACCACAGGTCCAAGTGTATACAGGAGAGGTACCACAGGTCCGAGTGTGTGAAGGAGCGGTACCACAGGTCCAGGTGTGTGAAGGAGCGGTACCACAGGTCCGAGTGTGTGAAGGAGCGGTACCACAGGTCCGAGTGTGTGAAGGAGAGGTACCACAGGTCCAAGTGAGTGAAGGAGAGGTACCACAGGTCCGAGTGTGTGAAGGAGCGGTACCACAGGTCCAAGTGAGTGAAGGAGAGGTACCACAGGTCCGAGTGTGTGAAGGAGCGGTACCACAGGTCCAGGTGTGTGAAGGAGCGGTACCACAGGTCCGAGTGTGTACAGGAGAGGTACCACAGGTCCGAGTGTGTGAAGGAGAGGTACCATAGGTCCAAGTGTGTGAAGGAGAGGTACCACAGGTCCAAGTGAGTGAAGGAGAGGTACCACAGGTCCAAGTGTGTGAAGGAGAGGTACCACAGGTCCAAGTGTGTGAAGGAGAGGTACCACAGGTCCAAGTGTGTGAAGGAGCGGTACCACAGGTCCAGGTGTGTGAAGGAGCGGTACCACAGGTCCGAGTGTGTGAAGGAGCGGTACCACAGGTCCAAGTGAGTGAAGGAGAGGTACCATAGGTCCGAGTGTGTGAAGGAGAGGTACCACAGGTCCAGGTGTGTGAAGGAGCGGTACCACAGGTCCGAGTGTGTGAAGGAGAGGTACCACAGGTCCAGGTATGTGAAGGAGCGGTACCACAGGTCCAAGTGAGTGAAGGAGCGGTACCACAGGTCCAAGTGTGTGAAGGAGAGGTACCACAGGTCCAAGTGTGTGAAGGAGCGGTACCACAGGTCCAGGTGTGTGAAGGAGCGGTACCACAGGTCCGAGTGTGTGAAGGAGAGGCTCCACAGGTCCGAGTGTGTGAAGGAGCGGTACCACAGGTCCAGGTGTGTGAAGGAGCGGTACCACAGGTCCGAGTGTGTGAAGGAGAGGTACCATAGGTCCGAGTGTGTGAAGGAGTGGTACCGCAGGTCCGAGTGTGTACAGGAGAGGTACCACAGGTCCAAGTGTATGAAGGAGCGGTACCACAGGTCCAAGTGTGTACAGGAGAGGTACCACAGGTCCGAGTGTGTGAAGGAGCGGTACCACAGGTCCAGGTGTGTGAAGGAGCGGTACCACAGGTCCGAGTGTGTGAAGGAGCGGTACCACAGGTCCGAGTGTGTGAAGGAGAGGTACCACAGGTCCAAGTGAGTGAAGGAGAGGTACCACAGGTCCGAGTGTGTGAAGGAGCGGTACCACAGGTCCAAGTGAGTGAAGGAGAGGTACCACAGGTCCGAGTGTGTGAAGGAGCGGTACCACAGGTCCAGGTGTGTGAAGGAGCGGTACCACAGGTCCGAGTGTGTACAGGAGAGGTACCACAGGTCCGAGTGTGTGAAGGAGAGGTACCATAGGTCCAAGTGTGTGAAGGAGAGGTACCACAGGTCCAAGTGAGTGAAGGAGAGGTACCACAGGTCCGAGTGTGTGAAGGAGAGGTACCACAGGTCCGAGTGTGTAAAGGAGCGGTACCACAGGTCCGAGTGTGTACAGGAGAGGTACCACAGGTCCGAGTGTGTGAAGGAGCGGTACCACAGGTCCGAGTGTGTACAGGGGAGGTACCACAGGTCCAAGTGTGTGAAGGAGCGGTACCACAGGTCCAAGTGTGTACAGGAGAGGTACCACAGGTCCGAGTGAGTGAAGGAGCGGTACCACAGGTCCGAGTGTGTGAAGGAGCGGTACCACAGGTCCGAGTGAGTGAAGGAGAGGTATCACAGGTCCGAGTGTGTGAAGGAGCGGTACCACAGGTCCGAGTGTGTGAAGGGGAGGTACCACAGGTCCGAGTGTGTGAAGGAGAGGTACCACAGGTCCGAGTGTGTGAAGGAGCGGTACCACAGGTCCGAGTGTACAGGAGCGGTACCAGAGGTCCGAGTGTGTGAAGGAGCGGTACCACAGGTCCGAGTGTGTGAAGGAGCGGTACCACAGGTCCAGGTGTGTACAGGAGCGGTGCCACAGGTCCAGGTGTGTGAAGGAGCGGTACCACAGGTCCGAGTGTGAGGAGAGGTATCACAGGTCCGAGTGTGTGAAGGAGAGGTACCACAGGTCCAGGTGTGTGAAGGAGCGGTACCACAGGTCCAGGTGTGTACAGGAGCGGTACCACAGGTCCGAGTGTGTACAGGAGCGGTACCACAGGTCCGAGTGTGTGAAGGAGCGGTACCACAGGTCCGAGTGTGTACAGGAGCGGTACCACAGGTCCGAGTGTGTGAGGGAGAGGTACCACAGGTCCAAGTGAGTGAAGGAGCGGTACCACAGGTCCGAGTGTGTACAGGAGCGGTACCACAGGTCCGAGTGTGTGAGGGAGAGGTACCACAGGTCCAAGTGAGTGAAGGAGAGGTACCACAGGTCCGAGTGTGTACAGGAGCGGTACCACAGGTCCGAGTGTGTACAGGAGCGGTACCACAGGTCCGTCCTTCCTGCTGCTCTACAAGCAGCGCTGCTCCCAGTAGACCTCACGGTGCAATACAAACTCTGTACATAACTAATTTCTCATATCTATTTTTCATCAATAACATTACACTGCCACAGTGTTTATATTTGTTCATAGTATGTATATTATGTATATACAAGTCTAATTCTATTTCTTACCTTTAATTATATTGTCTATTTCTTTTAATATTATTATTCTTTCGTTTTCGTTTCGTTTCGTTTCGTTTTCTTCCGCTTTATCCATGCGGGTCGCGGGTGATGTTACCGCTTTTATACCACCTTTTTTTTTTCAAGGTGGAGCGGGGGTACTGGGGCCAAATCCAGTGACTCTATGGGCGAAGGCCAGGGTACTCCCTGGATGAGTCGCCAGCTCATCGCAGGACCCTTACTGATGGCAGTGGCTGCCATTATTATTATTCTTTATTGTAATATTTCAGTCCTTTGGCTGCTGCGGCACAGACATTTCCCCATTTGCAGGACTAAGAAAGGGATTCTGATTCTGATTCTGATTCTGATTCCTTGAGAAACACCACAGGACTAAGTCACCTGTCTGGACTTTTACGTTGTCTGAGGGACTTATTTGTCTTGACCCTGGACTTGGAACTTGACTTGGAACTTGACTTGGAACTTGACTTGAGACATTATTTGGGACCTTCTTGTCTCAACATAGTGTTTGACTTGGGGATTTCAAATTTTGACTTTGGACCTGAAGTCTTGAGTTAGGACATGACTCACCTTAAGACCACCTGTCTTGACTTGGGGCGTGTACTGGGACTTCCCTGGCCTGACTTGGGACCTAACTCTTGAAAAGTTAATTATTTGTCTTGGGACTAACCTGTCTTGGAACTTAATTTTCTTCTCCTTTACGACTTGTTTTCGGACCTGTTGGTGTAGACTTGGAACTTGACTCTGGAGTTTCCTGTCCAGACTCTGGACGTAGGGTTAGGGTTTGGGTCTAGTCAGGACTAACATGACTTGTGAAACAGTTACTGAGTTCGAGCTCTGACAAGAACAGACAGGAAGTCGTACCTCTGAAGCTGATGACATACTGTCTCTGGCCTTTCACTACTTGGACGTCAGCTGTTTTGTCGGAGAGGAACGCCTCCTCCAGAGTTTGTGATGTCACTGAGGTGCTGCGTTGCTTTTCATCCTGAGAGAGGCAGAGATGGGTTAGCATGCTAACATGCTAATATCACGATCCCAGTCAGCATTGATGTGATGAAAAAACACATCTGATCCTTTAAGTTCAAGCTGACACAGCAGTCTGACTCACCAGCTGTCCGTACTCCACCCAGTTCCCCTGGTCCCCCTTATAGTACCACAGCCACTGAGTCGTCAGGGTGTAGTGAGGCGGCTTTGTTACCGAGGAAACGGTGGAGAGACGGCGAACACGCTGCGACCCCTGACTTTTCGTCAGGAAGTTGACGGGCTGATCGCCACCGCTGAAAACAAAGTAGAGTTTCAGTCGACACTTCATCAACAGCAGATTGATTTCAAACCTGAAGAGTGACATGTGACCTCTGACCTCTGTGTCTTAGACGGGTCACAGAAATCTTGCTCGATGTCCTCCATGTGCTGCAGGTCTATCCAGGTGAGGCCATCAAACACCTCCCACTTGTAGGGCAGGTGGAAGTGAACACGGCGGCACTCGTCTACACAAAGAGAGACGAGAAAACTCAACGATAAAAACACAAGAACTGAAAATATGCACACTGAAGCACACAAGAGAGAAAAATACTCATTTTAATCAGCCTGAATGTGAACAAAATCAAAAAGACTTCAACAGATTGTCCAATCATCTGCTGACAAACACACCAACCGTAACACAAAAAACACTGACAACTAAATTAATATGTAACAACTAAGAGACGAGACAAAGACGTAAAAGACGTAAGAAGCCATAAACAGACAGAGAGGGAGACTGGAATGTGGAGAAAAGGCGTGTTAGTGTCTCGTATCTGCAGAGAGTTTCTGATTTTCTCTCTTTGTTGCTGCTCGGGACGCTTTACCAACCCAACATGTGTCTATTTGACGTCCTGGGAATGCGACTCAACAATCAACTGTCTTTGTGGTGCGTTCAGGAACAGCTGGGACAAATCCTACTGATTCTACCTTTAACTTTAATAGTCTTTGAATTCTATTAATATGACGTGAGCTTCAGTTAGCTTTGAGCACAAATGTCCTTCAGAGGGAGACTTTTTACTCTGATACTCTGAGTACATGTCAGAGCCTGTAATCTATTACTTTACTGGAGTAAACAAGCTGAATCAGTGCTTGAGTCTGTTTTTACTCGAGTATCTGAACTTCTCCTGTCAGTCAGGATCAGAATAAACACATTCAGCTGTATTTTGTTGTTTCTGTTTGGGATTTTGATGTAAACTGACTGATGTGATTGTTCAGAGTGATCAGACTCAGTCTGACACATGAAGAGTCTAAACTCTGCTGCCGCCTGGTGGAGTTTAAAGTTAACTGCAGGAACAACAGACCTGTCGATCACATGACGACAACATGAAGGTGAATCAGTCTGAAGGTGAACTCACTGCGAAACCTGCAGCTGTTCCTGATGAAGTGCAGACAGATGTTGTTCCTGTCATCAGTCTGAGGTTTACACCAAGACTCTGGAAGATTCTCTGAAACACACGGACATGAAGAGATCAACACCTGCAGCAGGTCCAACTGAGCAACGGTGTGTTCGCGTCATCTGTGGAGGTTAAACGTGACCACAGGTGTGTTTGTGTCACCTGTGGAGGTGGCGGCAGCACTGAGGTGGTAGATGTTCCTGTAGATGAAGGGCAGCTCCTGGATGATGTCTCTGCTCAGTCCTCTCTCCTCCAACATGCGGCGGCCATGGTTTCCGATGGCGTGCAGCCGTTTACACTTGAGTCCGAAGGTGCAGTCGCCTTGAACAAAGTGCTGACACAGGTGGACTTTGGTGCAGGTCTGCTCGAAGCTGCAGCTGCCGTGCGGACCGGAACCTTTGTTATAGTGCTGACACACCTGGGATGAGACGGGACACGTTACACCTGAGATGCACCTGAAGGACTGACCAGCGACTGTGACCAAAAGTTTGAGAAGACAAAATAAAGTTTATGTTGAATGGATGAAAACCAGATCCTGAGACACAAAATGTCACAATTATGAAATAATTCTGTCACAAGCATGAAGAATAATCAGATGTGATGAGTCACAGTTATTATGTCATTCTGAGATCATCGTCATCATCTATGAACTTTGTAACATCTTAAAGTTTTATCCTAATTATGTGATCTAAAAAAAATCTGATTTTAATGAGATTTGAATTGAATCTGAGAATTCTGATGATTACAAGATAACATTCTTTAACTACGTGTTTCCCTCTGAATACAGATCTCATAATGTTTCATTATGACATCATAACGAGACAATGATCCTGACAGAACAGAGTGTTTTACCTCAGTGGAAACAGGACACTTATTATCTTTATGGTTTGTTCTTTTTTCTTTTTGGTCTTTTTTATTTTTGTTCTCTGCTTCGTTATTTTAACCTCAGCTTCTGATTGAGTTCTTCAGGCGTCTCTTCACTCGTTTCTTCTTCTTCTCTCACTGTGTTACCACACGACTCATTAACACCTGTTCTCAGATCAGACTGAAGGATCCTCATGTCTGTTCACATCCACTGAAACCAGAACTGAGGCTACTCTGGTCCAAACGTCTCCAGAAGAGAGAAGAGAAGAAACTGAGAGAGGACACAGAGACGGCAGAACAAACTGCAGGAACGTGTTTCAGGTTCAGATAAAGTTCAAAGAACACGAAGAAGAATCAGAAGAGTTATTGTAAGAATATCTGAAGAAAACTCCTGACTAATGATCAGGGCCCGTATTCACAAAGAATCTTCAGGCTAAAAGTAGCTCCTAACAGGAGAATTTAGGAGCAACTCCTAAAAATAATGGGCGTGTCAGTCGTTACTTTAGGACTCCTAATTTTTGAAAATAAGAGTTATTCACAAAACATTTTAGGCCTAAAAGTAGCAGCTAAGTCTGGGAGACCTTAGAAGTAGTCCAGAGGACTCCTGACTCACTAAGACCTGGTCACAGCTGAATGTTCTGGAGACGCTAAATAACAGGGAATTATTAAAATGATGTCGGATGGACCGTGAAGGGATTGAAGTTGTGGTTGAGTTTGTGAGAGACGCAATAACGTTCCCAACCAACCGAAACAATCCAATAACACAAGAGTTAAAATGTTTGGCAACACTCCGGTGTTTGGCTACAGGGAAAATGCAGCTCTGCAACGCGGATAATTTAGGAATATCACAGCCATCAGTAAGCCGCTCTACCTCCCAAACCATCAATGTGCCCTGTAGACCTCATATAAAACCGTCAGTTTATCCAGTTTTCTTTAGACAATCGCCAACAACAAAGAATCAAAGCCAAATTCATGGAAATTGCAGGTATACCCGGTGTGATCGGTGCCATTGATGGGACGCATATTAAAATAATTGCACCTTCTCAGGACGAAGACGTCTTTGTCAATCGGAAAAAGTTGCATTCCATCAACACACAAATTGTCTTTGACGCACATTACAATATACTGGACATTGTTGCGAAATGTCCCGGATCAACACACGATTCCCGAGAGTGGTTTGACGCGGCTTAATTCTCCTCATAAATACACTTCTTTATCTAATATCTTTTCTTAGGAAGGAAAGTGGCCTTTTTGCCTCTGATTCACGTATTTCGTATCACTCCGCGCTCTAAAATCTTTGCTCCGCAAGTAGTCCGGTCACTTTTCACCCCAGCGTCTTCGGTCGCTAAGCGACGTCAGCTGATCTGTAGTCTACTTTATATCGGAAAAACCTACTCCTAGGCCACTAGTATGGATGAGTTTCACAATAACTTTAATATTCTTGGAGAATACGGTGATTTCAACTCTTGGCAAAAGACTGAGTTGTCGTCACCGGTCAAGAAAAGAAAAAGAGAGGAAAGCAGTGAAGAGGGAGAAGTGAAACGGCGTCGGTGTGGCGAACTATATTTCTCTGCTGAAAAACACTATAAACGGTAACAAATAAATTGTAAAAAGACACACTGTGTCAAGTTTTCTTTTGTGTTGGCAAGTGACCGTGTAATAAGCGGGATAATGTATAGAACGGCGGTCACTATCGGGAAAGGACGCTTCGTGTCGGGGTCCGGTTTGTCCTGTCGGGACTTACTTTCCCGATAGTGACTGCCGTTCTATACATTATCCCTTACTTATACTTTGGTCTGGGGGAATACTCGATTTTGATTGGCTGCAGGGTGTCCATTAACCCCTGATATATGTACACCTACTAAGTAGTTCCAGTCAAGTTGTCTGTTCACCGCTGTAAATTAATGCGCTAGCTGGCGTATCAAATCTGAATATGTTATTTCCAGCACTGACTTCAGTCCGTCAGTTACTTCTAGTTTGGGAGTTCACTGTTTTCAGAACTAAAAGTAGGTCTCAGCAGCTTTGTGAATTACTTAAGAAACGACTCCTACATCAAAACTTTCAGTCCCATTTAGGAGTCCTCCTAACGTTAAGATAAAAGTCTTTGTGAATACGGGCCCAAATCTGTGTGCAATTATTAGCTGTGTCACAGGTATGGGTGTTTGTGTTTCTGTGTTTCTGTGTGTGTGTGTGTATGTGTGTGTGTGTGCGTGCGTGCGTGTGTGTGTGTGTTACCTGTGGCAGCAGCGAGGGGTCGTTCTGCAGCAGCAGCAGAAACAGGTCGTCCTCGTTGAGCTCGTGCAGCGTACACTCTCTCAGTAATCGATAGTTGTGATCTGAACGAATGTCGTGAGAGAATTTACACGACCTTCTGCGACAGACACACAACAACGGGGTCTTTAATCAATCAGAACTGATCAGGATCCATCATCAATACTTTATATCTGTTATGTTTATAATAGTTAAAGATCATTTAGGGTCACAATAAAAGTGATGAAGCGTGAGGAGTGTGATGAAGAGTGAGGAGTGTGATGAAGAGTGAGGAGTGTGATGACGTGATGAAGAGTGAGGAGTGTGATGAGGTGATGAAGAGTGAGGAGTGTGATGACATGATGAAGCGTGAGGAGTGTGATGACGTGATGAAGAGTGAGGAGTGTGATGACGTGATGAAGAGTGAGGAGTGTGATGACATGATGAAGCGTGAGGAGAGTGATGACATGATGAAGAGTGAGGAGAGTGATGACGTGATGAAGAGTGAGGAGTGTGATGACATGATGAAGAGTGAGGAGTGTGATGACATGATGAAGCGTGAGGAGTGTGATGACGTGATGAAGAGTGAGGAGTGTGATGACGTGATGAAGCGTGAGGAGTGTGATGACATGATGAAGCGTGAGGAGAGTGATGACGTGAAGAAGAGTGAGGAGAGTGATGACGTGATGAAGAGTGAGGAGTGTGATGACGTGATGAAGAGTGAGGAGTGTGATGAGGTGATGAAGAGTGAGGAGTGTGATGACGTGATGAAGAGTGAGGAGTGTGATGAGGTGATGAAGAGTGAGGAGTGTGATGACGTGATGAAGAGTGAGGAGTGTGATGAGGTGATGAAGAGTGAGGAGTGTGATGACATGATGAAGCGTGAGGAGTGTGATGACGTGATGAAGAGTGAGGAGTGTGATGAGGTGATGAAGAGTGAGGAGTGTGATGACGTGATGAAGAGTGAGGAGTGTGATGAGGTGATGAAGAGTGAGGAGTGTGATGACGTGATGAAGAGTGAGGAGTGTGATGAGGTGATGAAGAGTGAGGAGTGTGATGACGTGATGAAGAGTGAGGAGTGTGATGAGGTGATGAAGAGTGAGGAGTGTGATGAGGGTGATGAAGAGTGAGGAGTGTGATGACGTGATGAAGAGTGAGGAGTGTGATGAGGTGATGAAGAGTGAGGAGTGTGATGACGTGATGAAGAGTGAGGAGTGTGATGAGGTGATGAAGAGTGAGGAGTGTGATGACGTGATAAAGAGTGAGGAGTGTGATGAGGTGATGAAGAGTGAGGAGTGTGATGACGTGATAAAGAGTGAGGAGTGTGATGAGGTGATGAAGAGTGAGAAGTGTGATGAGGTGATGAAGAGTGAGGAGTGTGATGACGTGATGAAGAGTGAGGAGTGTGATGAGGTGATGAAGAGTGAGGAGTGTGATGAGGTGATGAAGAGTGAGGAGTGTGATGAGGTGATGAAGAGTGAGGAGTGTGATGACGTGATGAAGAGTGAGGAGTGTGATGAGGTGATGAAGAGTGAGGAGTGTGATGACGTGATGAAGAGTGAGGAGTGTGATGAGGTGATGAAGAGTGAGGAGTGTGATGACGTGATGAAGAGTGAGGAGTGTGATGAGGTGATGAAGAGTGAGGAGTGTGATGACGTGATGAAGAGTGAGGAGTGTGATGAGGTGATGAAGAGTGAGGAGTGTGATGACGTGATAAAGAGTGAGGAGTGTGATGACGTGATGAAGAGTGAGAAGTGTGATGACGTGATGAGCTGCTTCAGTTTCTATTTCCTTAAGTTTCGTTTGGTCTCTTCACTGCAGCAGGAAGCCTGTATCACTCCGCGGCGGAGGAGTAAATAGACCAGATTTCATCAGATAAAAAATATGATCAGTAAAAGCTCCTGATCATTTTATTGTCAATCTACTGTTGTCATTGATCTACGGAAGCCTGGAAGAGAAGAAAATATTCAAAGCCGTCGTGTTCAGCTCGTGAGATGGAGGATGTATCCCTCCGCTGCCGACAAACAAACGGACTTTATTCACATTTTATCGCTCTGACGCGTCTCTGACGTGCTCACGTCGACATGAATCAAACGTGCCACTTTAAGATGAACCTGTTGTTGTTGCCTGAAACACCTGCGCGCGTGCACGCCGCTCACCTGCCCTTGCCGAACCTGCAGTTTCCGTAGATGAAGAACTTGCAGAGATGGAGCTGCTGGCAGCCTCCGTCCTCTTCTCCGGACCCGGACCCGGACTCGGTGCACGGCTCCCGGCCGTACCTGCTGCACAGCCGCAGGGAGGTCTGAGCGACCACCGTGCAGTTCTCCAGCCGCTCCTCGCCGGCCCCTACAGGCCCGCGGACCAGTAGGAAGCGGGGGCACTGCTGGATGATGTCGAGGAACTGTTTCTCGGTGATGTCGCAGCACTGCAGCAGCTTCCGGTACAGCTGCAGCAGCTGCATGGATCCAGAGCTGCTGCACAGCAGGCTGGTGGCCAACAGGACCTCTCTGCTGTACGACATGATGAGCACTGACAGCTGATCACAGCTGATCACACTGAGGAGCAGGAAACACCCCAGACCGTCACAATAAAAGCACACAGTACTGTCTGACAGGGACAGCCAATCACAAGTGCTGTTATGGCTGCTGGACAATAAACCGACATCCTGATTGGTGAAATATTACAGATGGGGCGTGACATCATCATCATCGTCATCATCATCATTATTATGTACACTGAAACTATTTCATTTAGAGATTAAAGTCTGATTTTTATATTTAAGAGAAACTACAGTCTGTCATGTTGTGTAACGTTTACACTGATCTTCAGTTACAACACAACTAAATATTCACAGGAGGAAAACATGTTTTTGGATATTATTATTAGTCAGAACGATCCTTAAAGGAATGACAACAGATTTATTTTTAATAAAGGCTTTATTATAACAGTATGTCCTGACAGACATATCTTAATAACACAGTAGAATTATGATAATGATCCAGTGACCAGTGTTGGTGAAGCTACTTTGCAACGTATCTTGTAAAACTACATGTAGTTCAGCCCTGCAGTAGTTTGAACAAACTACATTTCTACTCCTGGAGAAATGTAGTTTGTAAAACTACTGCTAAAAAAAGTAGCTTTAGCAACTACTTCTACTCATTCTACTCATTTAACTCAGCATTAAATAAATCAACATATGGTGTATATGAAACAAAATATAGTAGCCTACAAAAAATTCCCATGCCAGCAGAAATATGCCTCTCTGCTCAGGTTTTATTTTTTAAAGAACCAAAGCTGACATGTTTGGTCACATCACAGGAACTTCAGAGGCTCTAACACTGAGGCACTAGATCTAGATGTCAGGGCTGAATCACTTGTTGACACAACACATGAGCAGTCTCTCAAAGTTTTTATCAGACAACCGGTTCCATTTGGCACTAAAAACATCTTTACCAACACTAATAAGCTGCTCACATGCTGCACTGGCTGGGACACCAGTGCTGAACTTCACAAACACTTTGGACATTTTGGGTAGAAATCTGAAAGCATTTTGTGGGGACTCATCTGGTGACTTCACAAAGACTTCCACCTCATCCACTTTGTCATCAAAGAAAAATAAAATACAATTTATATTATGTAGGTCTTTTTTTTTATAAAAAAAAATATTTCATGTTATTTGCCAAAATTGTAGTTTGTAAACTGAGTAGTTAAACTACAAAAGATGACCCAAAAACTAGTTGAATTACTTGATGCAGCACAAAATATGAATGTAGTTTAACTACCAGCAAGTTACAGCAAATTGTAGTTAAGCTGTGTAGTTCAACTACATGTAGTTTAAGTCTCCCCAACACTGCCAGTGTGTTACCACAGTTTGTGTCCTCCAGGGTGAGCAGGACAGAGAGCCATCATAACAACACCAACATTTAATTTGATGGTAATGAAATATATTATTCTGATGTGCTATAAACACTGAATATTATTTTTCATATTTCAGAACACTATTATGGATACTTACGTATTTTTTTACCACGTAACTATTCCTGCAGCATTTCCCATACATACACATAAAACACATCAAAACATGCAGAATCATCAGGACTACCGTGTTGTGTCTTTTGGTAGCAATTCTACAAACTGTTTTCAGAAAAGATATGAACATTTTGCCCTTAAGAAATAATGGGAACTCATGGTGAAGTGAGGTTAGACCCACCCCTCTTTAAAGCCTTGTTGCCTCGCCATACTGTAGAAAACATAGAAGACTTTAAAGGTTAATATGAGTCACAGAAGTAAGTCACAAAAGAGCAAACCAGAGTCTGTGCTGAGTGCTGACTTCACTCAGAGGCTCACCTGAATACAAAGAGTATGCAGCAAAAGTTAGCTTAGCAACCCAGAGTTACCCCTGACGACACGTCGCTAACCACAGATCCAGCTTTGTAGCACAGGCTTATTGTGCTAACAGTGAGGAGATTTTAGTGTATGTCTGATAGAGAAACTGAGTCAAAACTGACTCAAAACTGTTCCTAAATGTTGTTCGAGGGGTCGACCATTCCTCCTTCACCCACGGCAGAGTCACAGACGATCCTGCCGACCACACACTGAATCCAAACGCAGGATAAAGAGGTTCAGTGAAGGTGGTGTTGAAGGTGTGGAGGTGGATGAATTCATCAGAAGAGACTCTGTAGAAGGACAGGGTCCCGGCAGGGGAGTCCACATACACTGCTATTGTGTTGGAGTAAAAGGGAGAAAAAACAACCTCTCGTCTGTCATCTTTCCAGCCACTGAATGTGCTTTTATCAGAGCAAAAAACACTCCAGGAGTCCTTGTTCATCCCTAGAAGAGTGTCGTAACCCTTTCCCTTCCTCTTCAGTTTGTTGTATGCCGCTCCAATAAACACCTCTCCCTTCCTCTCCACCTCCCAGTAACAGCGGCCATTCAGACCTTTGCTGCCCAGCACCTGTTTGCAGTGTTCAAATCTCTCTGGATGATCAGGATATGACTGCTTCTCTATCTCCATTGTTGCCTTTCTGTTGCTGTCGGACAGTCTGACAAATCTGTGTGCTGAATCTGAGTTCAGTGTGACTGCGCAAGCATCTGATTGACAAAGCAAAAATCCCAGGTCAGATTTCATATTTCATATTTAGTCTTCAACTCCATCAGACACATTGGTGGATCCATAATGTTCTCAATAATACCAAAAATGTGAAATAGAATATTAATGGAAATGTGTATAAAATGATGTACAAAATACCCAGAATATCTAGAAAAGTTGTCTGAAGAAAACTGTCCAGACTTTGAATTTTAGAATGCCACCAAAAGAAAAACACTAAGAAGAAGTACTGGTCATATTATTCCTGCCTCATGATCCCTTATATCTGTTTTTATGTGGATGACATAGTCTTGTATGCGTTTGGATTAAAATCAAGCCTGTACTGAATGCTGACAAGACACATTTTACTTTCAAGAACCCATAATGTAGGTAGGAATGGTATGGCCATAATTATTCTGATCAGGTGACTCAACATTAATTTACTTACACTTCCTCAGACCTGGTTTCAGCCAGCAAACTCCATGTGGCTCCAAACTGTAGATGAAGAATAAACAGAGTCAGTACTGCACAATTACCCCCTGAAGGCACATGTTGGACAGAACAAACATCCTGAACATGTAACAGTTCCTAGAGCCTTATCAGTAGTGCATATAAAAAGTTTGTCCTCAGCTCTGGGCCAGTGGGCGTCTCTTTACCACACAATGTCCAGTCTCCAGTTTAGATCTTTTCGTCCAGCAGACAGCAGCTTCACTCCTGAATCTCCTGGATGGTTGTACCGCAGGTCCAGCTCTCTCAGATGAGAGGGGTTGGAGCTCAGGGCTGAGGCCAGAGAAGCACAGCCTTTGTTTGTAATCAAACAGCCAGATAATCTATAAAACACACACAATAAAAAGTTATATCACAGCAATCACTGTGCAGTGGTCGCTCCCCTCGACATGCTGATCTTCATTGTCTACATTACTGTTTTTTTCTATTTTAAAGGTCCCATATCATTAGAAACTCACCTTTTCTGGGATTAGGGGTGTTATTTTGGGTCCCTGGTGCTGCCACATGCATATCAAGTTATGTAGTTTAAGTCTCCCCAACACTGCCAGTGTGTTACCACAGTTTATGTCCTCCAGGGTGAGCAGGACAGAGAGCCATCATAACAACACCAACATTTAATTTGATGGTTATGAAATATATTATTCTGATGTGCTATAAACACTAAACACCTTTTCTGGGATTTGGGGTGTTATTTTGGGTCCCTGGTGCTGCCACATGCATATCAACTTTGAAAAAAGACCATTCATGCTTTTTGAGTGAGATACAGATTTCTGACAGTGTCTCGCCTGCAGTTTCCAGATGGGCCAGTCAAATTCGGTATCGGTCACCGACATCATTGACCGAAGCATTTGAATATTGCCACCCACAGTGTCTCCACCCACCAGGTACAGCATTACCTTCTTGGAGATCCGCTATTATGTTATCGAAAGCGCCATGTCGAAGTGCAATGTGAAGTGTTCTGTTGTTGGCTGTAAAGTCAAGCACAGAACACTCCATTCCTGCCCCAGCCGCAGAGGACAGAAGAGCGGCATGGATTTAATTCTTTTTTGAAGGCAACGTCCAGCTACAGTTTACAAAAACTGTTCGTGTGTGCTTAACACTCCCAGACTGACTGTTTCTCCAACCTCGGTCAGTACAAGGCAAGATTGGTTGGGAGACTTTTTCTAAACGGTGGGGCACTTCCAACTTTGCATGGAATATCTGCAGATGAGGGACATGTAAGTATACAAATAATTAGCCGTGTGTTTCTTTTGTAGATTAGGGTGAACTCGTGCGTGATGAAGTGTGTGTTTTGCCATTGAGAACAAGGTAAGGCTAGCAGCTAACCGCTAGCTTCTCTGACCACGCCACAAGTTACTGCCTCAGCAGAATCATTCTGTGTAGTACGTTTCTGATCTTGCAAATTATTTAATCCATGTCCTAGGGAAATGTCAGAATGTACAAATATTTAGCTGTGTTTATTTTGCAATTTTACACGAACTAACCAAGCAGTGTTTAGCCACATAGTACAAGCTAACAATAACCGCTAGCTTCTGGTTAGCAATCAGCATGGTCTCCACATGCAAACCCAGAGACCCAGTAGGTCAAGCAGTACATACACACACCCTCCGCCGGGTCTAAGTTTCGGGAATAAGTGAAATAATGCATTTGGAAATGTTTTCTAAACTGGAATATGTTAGCATAGCCCAGGGCCAAATGAGTGTATGGTTGACTGGTATGTCCCAGCACAATTTACACTCAAAGCCAACCGTTCTGTGTAATGAGTTTCTTCTCCTGAAGTTATTTCTGAGTGATCCTTTATGTAGCTTTATGTTGCTGTTGGCATAGTTATACATGTAAGATACAGTTGATGTCACTTCTCTTTCATTATATAGGCCAGTACATCATTAGAGTTACCTGCTAGCACTACAAGAGATATTGGCTGCCAGACAGAGCCACCTCAAAGATGCAGTGTTGGCACACAACTCTCTTCTAGGACTCTTCATTCACATTAGATTGCTTTTGATCAAGTGTAACAATGAGCTGTTGCAGCCTTTAGTGCTTGAATTTATACTGTAACAGTACTGTCATGTTTTACTCCTATCCATATCTGGGAATGCTGTGCAGGTAAATTAAACTGTGATTACTTGTTAAGAACATTTGCCCATTTCTTGCAATTGTTTTCATGTTTGATTGTCTTTTTTACTGTTCAAGACTCTACCTGGCTACACTGCATTACAATGAGAATGCTGACCGCACGCCACCACATCATCAGGAGATCCTCTTTTCAAACTGAGCTTTCCAGAGTCCAGGAAGGGAGAGTGCAGAGCCAAACCAGTGAGGACAGAGGCGACATTCTGTAAGTTTTACAATCTTTTATTTAAAACTCACAAATTAAAATAAACATGGACACACAGGCATCACACAAAAGGTTGAAAATAAACACAAACAAATAAAATCTGAATTCTTTTTAGATGGTTTTAAAATTGAATAATAAAGAAGGAGAATGTGTAAATAAGAAGTAATTAGGAGAAATAAGAGAAACTTTACAACACTGCAGCACAAGGCTTTTGGTTTAAGTGCAATTGTCCTGTAAACATTAATTTTGTTTAATGCACTGCAGACTGCTTACTGCACTATTCCCGTCAGACGTAAAGGTCCATAGTCTGCCAGATAAATGTTCAGTGCATTCTGCAGTGCAAATACTTTCAGGCAGACAGGTTACAGGCCAGGAGGGTCCATCATGCATGATGGTGGCTCGGGAAACTGCTGTAGTCTTCATGTAACCTAGAAAGTATGAAAGTTAAGTGAGTGAGATTAGAGATTAGAGAAAAGAGAGACTGCAAAATGACAACCATGTTTGCCCAGTGTTCACACTTACTTGTGGTATTTCCATACAGCAGATATTCTTGGGTTCTGAAGCCATTTGTTCACAATGCCACAGGAACACCTGTTTTTAAGCAGAATTTTTATTATTCATTGGAAACTACGATAGCTAATCAATCACGTGTTGTTTCTTTTGTAATATTCAATTAAAGTTTATAAACTGTTGTAACTGGTTAAAAAACAATACTGCTGGTAGAGAGGTGACGGGAGGCAGCTGTGGCTTATTAAAAACTACAGTTGTTGAAAATTGCTGGCAGTAGCTAATTACAGGTCATCATTGTAAATAAGAACAGGTTCTCGATTGACTTACCTGGCTACATAAAAGTAAATAAAAATAAAAAATAATATGGGGTTACGCTTTTCTCTAGTAACGGCAATTGTTAAATTGAATCCCTGTTACTGCAACTGAACAGCAGTAAACGCCAGCCGAGTTTTGGCTAAGCTTTATGATGTAAACACTCGAGGCAGGAGAAGGGGGTTGTTATATGTAACAACGTGAGGCAGACGGCCAGTAAGTCTGTAAAACTTTCATTTATCTATGCAGTATCATTAAAGTAATGTCGAGGTAACAAAGTTAACTACTAACCACTGAGAAAACATCCATGTTTATTCTTGGCTGCTGACTTTCTTCTGGAGCCTCTGCTTGTTCTGGGTCGGACTCCGGCTCGAACATGTACGGTTCCACCGCAGTTTGTTGTCCGGCAGCCATTTCTCCCCCGAATTCAACCGTTGCCGTGGTCACGCGATGCTGTCCTCACGTCTTCCGCATGGTGGGAAGAGGTGGGTGGTGCAAATTCCGTCTTTGGGCGGCGCACGCAGTTGCTCATTAGCATTTATGAAAAAGGCACTCAAGCCGGCCACCTAGAGCAGGGCTGTGAAACTGGTGTTTCAAGAACCCTGCTGTGCTCAATCCTTTGATTTTTTTCGACATTCCATTTAGATGTCAAGGAACCATGTCAGGAAGCAGAAATGGGCATAATATGGGACCTTTAATGGCAATATTTTCTGGGTCTTAATTTTACCAAAAGTAACATTATATGATGCAGTCTCCAATTTTATAGTGTTATTTCCAGACATTAGCTGTGTGATTCTTCGTGACTTATTTTATCTTATGAGTCAGTACATATAAATTCTCAATGGTTCCTCCTGGTACAGCTAACAGTACTGTCTAATTACAGGATAACAGGGGAGAACAGTTTGGATTTTCTGTCTTCCTCTAAAATTCCCAACTGTGTCCCTTGTTCAACTTTACCTACATTTAAGTACCACTAGTAATTGTTGAGTGTTTTATGTGCAATTATTTTATGACAAAATTACGCTGTAAATTCAGTGGAATTGTACAGTAAATGTTCAAAAGTTACACCATAGCACAGGATGAATTGTTGTAACTTCAAAACCATTGCTTAAGCTATGAGAATTGGTAACAGTGTACACCAAATCTTTAATAATGTCAGAATGTCATTGGTGGTTACGTGAAATTATTTAATTCTCAGCCAGTAATTCCAGTCATGTAAATGTTTGATGGTAGCATTAATGAAAAAACAAATCAAGTTAAGAAAAGTCAAAGAAAGACAAATGAAAGACACTCTCAGATGGATGTGGCTATGCGTTATAAACATGCATGGTAAATAAGACAACAAACCGGAGCACTTCCAGTGTACAGTGCGGCATCTTCAGTCCAGTAGCCAGCAGCTTCACTCCTTCATCCCGCAGGTCATTGTTACTCAGGTCAAGTTCTCTCAGACTAGAGGATTTACAGCTGAGAACTAAGGACAGAGCTTCACAGCCTCTCTCTGACAGGTTACATACTCTCAGCCTTGACACACAGGAAAAGATGTGAAAATGTTATTACCTCATAGAAAACTATAGGTCACAGACACATGGAGGAATTACACAGTGGCTTGTGGTTCTATGAGAGTCTTATGCATGTAAGCCAGAATTAAAAAAGCTATCTATTGAAGGTGGTCAGGAATACCAACCTGAGTATTTTCAGTTTACAATGTGGACTCTTCAGTCCAGCGCACAGCACATTCACTTCTTCGTCCTTCAGGCTGTTATTACTCAGGTCCAGTTCTATGAGACTAGAGGACTTAGAGCTAAGAACTGACGACAGAGCTTCACAACCTCTCTTGGACAACTTGCAGCCAGTCAACCTGAAACAATATTTGTGAGAATAGTAGTTAGAAATAATATTCCAATTTGTATGCAATAACCTGCATAGATACAAGAAATATTAAGATATATAAAGCCCCAATCTGCCGTTGGTGTACAGTGGCCTTTCTCCCGCATCCACTGATCAATATCTGCATTTTTTTTACAGCCAATAACCAACAGTCTATACGTGGCACTGAACAGTCAAGATCACAACAGCGATGTGGATGGTTTAGGTACAACCATCTGATCCCTGGAGCACTTTGCACCAATTGTAGATTTGACCTTTAGTTGATCTAGTTCTACCCACTTACAGAGCATTTTTAGAGGCTTTGATCACTGGCAGCAGCCTCAGAAGAGCCTCCTCTGAAGCAGAGTATTTCTTCAGATCAAACACATCCAGATCTTTTTGTGATGACAGTAGGATGACAACCAGAGCTGACCACTGAGCAGGAGAGAGGTTACCTGTGGAGAGACTTCCTGAACTCATGGACTGTTGGATCTCCCCTACAAGAGAACAATCATTCAGTTCATTCAGACAGTGGAACAGATTGATGCTTTTCTCTGCAGAGGAACTGCTCACGATCTTCTTCTTGATGTATTGGACTGTTTCATGGTTGGTCTTTGATCTACTTTCTGTGTATTTCAGTAGACCTCTTAGAAGAGTCTGATTGGTCTGCAGTGAAAGACCCAGGAAGAAACGGAGGAACAAGTCCAGGTGTCCATTTGGAAAATGTAGGGCCTTGTCTACAGCACTCCGGTAGAAGTTTTCTTTATTTTTGAATAATTCGAACCAACTATCTGATGAGTGGTGCTGTGATAGCAGATTAACTCCATAGTTGATGAATGTTACATGGACATAAAGAGCAGCCAGAAACTCCTGAACACTCAGGTGGATGAAGCAGAACACCTTGTCCTGGTACAGTCCACTCTCCTCTTTGAAGATCTGTGTGAAAACTCCTGAGTACACTGAAGCTGCTCTGATATCGATGCCACACTCTGTCAGGTCTGCTTCATAGAAGATTAGGTTTCCTTTCTGCAGCTGCTCAAAAGCCAATTTTCCCAGAGACTCAATCATCTTCCTGCTTTCTGGAGTCCAGTGTGGATCTGACTCAGATTTTCCATCAATCCTGACATTCTTCAGTTTCAGCTGAACCACCAGGAAGTGGATGTACATTTGAGTCAGGGTCTTGGGCAGCTCTCCTCCCTCTCTGGTCTTCAACACATCCTCCAGAACTGTAGCAGTGATCCAGCAGAAGACTGGGATGTGGCACATGATGTGGAGGCTTCGTGATGTCTTGATGTGGAAGATGATTCTGCTTGCCTGCTCCTCATCTCTTAATCTCTTCCTGAAGTACTCCTCCTTCTGTGGGTCAGTGAACCCTCTGACCTCTGTCATCATGTCAACACACTCAGGAGGGATCTGATTGGCTGCTGCAGGTCGTGTGGTTATCCAGAGGCGAGCAGAGGGAAGCAGTTTCCCCCTGATGAGGTTTGTCAGCAGCACATCCACTGAGGTGGACTCTGTATCATCAGTCAGGATCTCAGTGTTGTGGAAGTCCAGAGGAAGTCGACACTCATCCAGACCGTCAAAGATGAACACAACCTGGAATTCTTCAAACTTGCAGATTTCTTTGGTTTCAGTGAAGAAGTGATGAACAAGTTCCACCAAGCTGAACTTTTTCTCTTTCAGCACATTCAGCTCTCTGAAAGTGAATGGAAATGTGAACTGTATGTCCTGGTTGGCTTTGTCTTCAGCCCAGTCCAGAGTGAACTTCTGTGTTAGGACTGTTTTCCCGATGCCAGCCACTCCCTGTGTCATCACTGTTCTGATTGGTTTATCTCTTCCAGGTGAGGGTTTAAAGATGTCTTCACATCTGATTGCGGTTTCTGGTCTGTGTGGTTTCCTGGATGCTGTTTCAATCTGTCTAACCTCATGTTCATCATTGACCTCTGCAGTCCCTCCCTCTGTGATGTAGAGTTCTGTATAGATCTGATTTAGAATGGTTCGGTTTCCTGCATCAGCGATCCCCTCAAACACACACTGGAACTTCTCCTTCAGGTTAGACTTAAGCTTGCGTTGACACACTGAAGTATGAGTTTCTGAAAGAAAATATGACAAAAAACTACACAGGTTGATGTAGTAAACATGGATAATTGAATAATTTTCTGCCTTAAGTTTAGCAATACACTCACTTCAGACAGTTCCATACTTAAACTCAGTAGAATTTAACAAAGCAGAGATAGTATTGAATGTACCCAATTCAAGACAATTTTTTTCCCCAATTTATCATGAGCTGGAAAAGGGCAAAGTCTGGGCCATTTGGTTCAAATTTCTTTGGGTTATTATGTGGTTCTGATTCAGCTCCTCGGTTGTAAACATAAGACAGTCAAGATACCAGCCAAGGAAGCTGATGTTCATCCCAAAACTGTTTTTTAGTTGCAGATTAGAGTAGTGCCATAAAAAAATCTACAAATGTTGAGCATGCCATCCAAATGGCCTTAAAGATATATTAGAGACCTGACCAAGGTTATTATATTGTTCCATTGTGATGTGTAGAACAGATGAATGGTGTATGACTGACATAAGTAATATTTTGTTAATGAATATGCTGTAAATTACATGGTGTGCACCCTTAATTCATGTTATCATTACCATTGTAGTTCAATTGTATTGGTTATATATTGTAACCCTGAGGTTTTTAGAAGGAAGTTAGCTCAGTTGCATTATAATGACAAGCAGGATAGCAGAAAAGGAAACCAACTTTCATCCCCAGATTGTGTTTTTGTTGCATTTGCTGAACAAGAAAATCATCAGGAAAGAATTGGCCCTTTTTTTAGTGTGTATCATTATTTGGCGAGCCAGCCAGGAGGGATGGTAAGGACAACAGAGTTACGAACCAAGACAGATTGAGACAAACACAAGACAAACTGCAGAGTGAGATCAATGCAGTTAGGGTAAGGACACTTGGGAAACCAGAAAACAATAATCAAAAAAGCAATCAAATCTTCAGACAATGGAAGAAGTGAATCTTAGTGTATAGGGCTTACTGCTCTGAAGACAGTCAGCCAGCTGGTCCTGCTTCAATTCCTTCAGAAAATCCACAGTGATCTTCAGAAATGCCTTTCTGCTGCTCCTCATCAGCACATCTACTTCATCATCCACCACCTCATCATCCTCACTTTGCTTCTCTAGGCATTTTGGTTGATCAGTGCTCAGAAGACTCTGGAGCCTCTTTAATTCAGTCCTCACAAATGTGATAATGTTTGTCTCAAGAAGCTGGGACAGAATAATACATATATAATAGTTGTAAAACTGACTTGCTAAAGCTCAGTTATACTTTTCAGAAATGTTGCTGTATAGTTACTCACCATGAATATGGAGTCCATGTCTGTCTGATGCTCCTGGACAGACCGAGGCCTTTGTAGTTTGACACATAATTACTTAGTCAATTTTAGTCATGAGCATTCTCATGTTAATTTACAACAAGAACATACTGTTCAGAGGTAATGTAACTCATATGAAGTTTGAAATTAACTTACATTTTGGCAGGAATAACTTAAAAACTGTTGGGATTTCCATGGAGCGGTCACTCTTCATGGACAGGCAGCTGCGTACAGTCCAGTCTGTTCTTTGCTGGAGAAGCCTTCAGAAACAGAGTTAAACTCTGAGTAATGAATCAGAAATATACAGTCATGACTTCCGGTTAACGAGCAGATGGAGTAGACGTGTTGCACGAGTGCTCCCGTGAACGTTAAACCATCCAGCCCTCCAACTTTCATGCCAAAACAAACCCCTTTTTCCTTTCTTATTTTCTCTCTTTTTGCTTCGCCTGAACAAGCCCTGTTTTTTCTGAAATGGTTGCGAAAGCAGGCAAGTCGGGCAAAAAAGATGATGATGTAAAAATATCCTGCTGCCGATTCTCAGTTAGTCTAAGCTCTAAACACTTTTGGAAATATCTCCCTTGAGATACTGTCCAAAATTGTCTCATCCTCAAAGCCAACTGCCTGCGTATTTAGGTTTTTGGACAACTCACGTTAGCAGCAGCACCTCCGGCCCGCCGTCATCATGGCAGACAAAAAGTGTCGATCCCCTAGTGCGGCCTAACAGGTAGAAGGTCCTCCATTACTCTCCTGCCTGTTAGGTCATACTCGGGGATCGACACTTTTTGTCTGCCTTGATGGCAGCGCGCCCGAGATCCAGCTCCAACGGTGAGTAGGTCAAAAACCTTCTTTTAGTAAACTCTGCGTACACAAACAATGTCCTCAATGCTTGTGTTCATGTGTAGAGAGCCTGGTGATACTACGAGCAAAGTTTCATGTTGTGTCGAGCCTTCTTAGTGTTTTAAAAATAGCGATTTTTATGCTAGCATCAGAGTGCCCCTGCACCCCATTGAAAATTAGCTTGCCCGAAAACGAAACTACGTGAAATCTTAAAAGTGCCTTTTTCTTTATAATTATGCATTTACACAAAGGTTTGACTCATATTCAATCACAAATAAAGCCTTGGTTGCTTTTTGGCGAGAGTTTCACTTTCGATACCTAATCTTCTTTTTATTTATCTCTGGAAAGGAAAGCGATTTAATTGCAGGTCAACAAGTAGGTTTTCACTTAAAGAGAATTCCCCTTAGTGTATAATGATGACCTCTGACATGAAAGGTGAATTATATACCTTTCATTGAGAACATCTTGACATACTGACACTGTGTAATCTGGCTGTAGTGTGCCTGTAGAGCTTCTATGGAGAGGCTCAGTAACTGGCTGAAGGTTACGGTTCATTAAACAAACTACTTACCTTTCATTGGGAACCTCTTGTTTGGTTTTAAAGCTTGTTCGGTGATCCATGGAACGGTGACTCCTCATGGGCAGACAGCTGGGTACAGTGGACTCTGTTCTCTGTTGGAGTGGACTTCAGAGACAGATTTGTACTGTGAGTAATGTTGGTTATATCTGACATGAACAACTGTGATGGATGAAGAAACACCTTCATCATGTTACCTGTTATGTTCAGCATGTTTGTCATGTTGTCCAATCCGAGTGAGTTTAGAGACGTCCTCCTCTTCTTCCTGATGTTGAGACATCGTAGAAGAAACTCCTTCACACAAACACAAACATGCTGAGTCAGCTGCTGATATAAACTGTGATTTAATCTACTGTCTGTTAAAGAAGTAACCGTTATTCATTTGCACCAAACTGTTACATCACTACTGTACAAACCTGTAAACTACAAGCTTACCAGCAGTAGTATTTATGGTACTTCAAGTCTTAAACTCTTACTCTGGACTCAGTCAGAATAACAAAACTGACTTGTGAAGAGTACAACAAATTTGATGTCACAAGTCTCCGGTCCAACTGTGATTCATGTTATTTTCCCAGTAATCATCAAAATACTCTTGAGCTCTTAAAATGTCACTAAAACATACTGGAATCATTACATTTTGATTGGAAACCAAAAAAATAATCTAATAATCTAATAGAATAAAAGAAAATGCACAAATAGAGGATCAATAAATGGTGGAAACCTGGTCTCCTGTTGTACAATGTGCGAGTCGAGCCCTCAGCTCTGGTGACAGGATCAGGATCAGGACACAAGCAGGACTCTACATACAAGTCACACTGCTTTTAGACTATTCATGAATATCTCAATAAGGAAAATTCACCACCATCCGCTTATTGTGAGTGTTTTCTCAGTGTGACCCATGATGAAATATGTTGTTGTCCCACCTCTCAGTCTGACCTTTAAAATAAAATGGATATATATATATACACCTCTCTCTCTCTCTCTCTGTATAGATAGATAGATAGATAGATAGATAAATAGATAGATAGATAGATAGATAGATAGATAGATAGATAGATATCTGTCTCACATCTCACTGTGTTTAAAGCCATCAGAACATAAAGCAGCTCACCGGTTGTGCAGCTCCTCAGCAGTGTGTCCAAATTTCCCAACTGAAATAAAAAGAGGCGAGATGGAAACAAGATGAGTGAGTCTGCTGCTTTAAACAGCCCCGTGATCCAATTGGTCCATTCAGACTGTACCATGATCAGAACAGGATTCATATCATTTACATTTAGGGCATTTAGCAGACGCTTTTGTCCAAAGCAACTTATAATAAGTACACATTTGTCACAAGAGAGAAACCACGACATCACCATCGGAGTAAAAAAAAAAAAAGAAACAATTGTCAAGCCGTCATCTGAGGATCATAACTGCTATTAGTCAAGATTCTGTAAGTGCTTAAGTGCTGTGATAGAAGTGCTAATGATACGAATAAAAGAACATATGCTGGGTCGAGGTGAAGTCATTCTGTAGCCGTGAACACGAGAAGACGTCTCTCATCTGATTGATTCAAGTCAGTCACATCTCACATTTGTTTAAAAATTAAAGGTTAAATATGAGATTTTAAACACTAATATAGAAGCAAACAGCTATCAGTCCATCCTCAGAAACCGATCCTCTTTCTCCAGAATCACGTACTACTCCTTTAAAAATATATCTGTTCTGTTGGATTTACTCAGCTGCATGAGGAGATCCAGTTACGGAGTTCTTTATTTAGATCATCAGCTGGGAGACAAACATGAGTTCTGTTTGGAGCACTTTTAATATTAAATCTGTCCACACAGTGAAAGAAGATCACATTCAGACTGAATGAATGAGATTCAGGATTTAACTTAAATCTGCTCCAGAGTCACAGAATAACCCTTCTTTAACCAACAGAGTCCCCGAGTATGTTTCCACAGAACCACAGACGAGTTCTGGTTCTGACATTAGAAAAGAAAAACTGTCTCTCAGTGCTCAAACATGCTTCATGCTGCTGCACCAACTTCACTTCATCCGACTTTATTCTGAATCATTATGAATCAGTTTCAGTTTGTGAGCTGAGCTCTTCTCACCTTCATCACACTTCTGCTGTCTTCATGATTCAAACATGATGACGAGCTGAGTTCAGTCTGAGCTGCAGGTGTTTCTCATCAGGCAGGTGAGAGTGAAGCAGGTGAGTCATCAGAGAGAGGGAGTGTGTGTGTGTCAGATGTGAGACAATGCTGCTGTGTGTGGTCAGTCTGCTGTCGGTGTGTCTGTCGGCTCTTCACACAGGTGACCACCTGGATTTATCTCAGTGTGTCGTAGAGTTCTGTGTGTGTGTCTGTGTTCATGTTAAACTGTGTGTGTTTGTGTAGGTGAAGTCAGTCAGAAACTATCCAACACGTCGGAGCTCAGCAACAGCACAGCTGCTCCTCCTGCTGCCACTCCTGCTGCTCCTGCTGCTGCTCCTGCTGCTGCTCCTGCTGCCCCTCCTGCTGCTGCTCCTGCCGCTCCTGCTCCTCCTGCTGCCACTCCTGCTGCTCCTGCTGCTGCTCCTGCTGCCCCTCCTGCCACTCCTGCTGCTCCTCCTGCTGCCACTCCTGCTGCTCCTGCTCCTGCTGCCACTCCTGCTGCTCCTCCTGCTGCTGCTCCTGCTGCTCCTGCTGCCGTTGATGGTACGATCAGCAGCTCATCTGGTTTCTGGTTGGAACTCTGCTCAGAATTAAGCTCGTTTTATATTTCAAATAGATTCAAACATGTTTAAAATTCAGTACATTAAAATGAATTAATCCTGACTGAAGAAGAACAGATCCAGGTTTAATTGTGATGCCATGAGACGACACTGTCAGTTTGGTAAATGAACCTCTGCTGAGTTTGTTTGTTTGTCCAGATTTAAAGTTGGTCCAGAATCAGCTGAATGTGACTTCAAATCAAACTGTGCAGCAACATGAAATTCTCTCTGGATTCAGCGGTAAGCAGAGACGTCGTATTTTATTTTAATGTATTTGAGTTAAAGTTTCTTCTGATATTATATAAATAATAATACAATGCGTGCAGACCTGTCGGGGGTCCGGTCCTTCCTCCCGGAGCAGGAGATGGAGGTCCGGATCATCGGGGGCCAGGAGGCCTGGGCTCACTCGTGGCCCTGGCAGGTTTCTCTTCAGTTCGCCACCATGCCGGCCTGCGGCGGCGCCATCATCGGCCCGCTGTGGGTCGTCTCTGCTGCCCACTGCTTCAAAAGGTCAGGGGTCATCGGTTAAGACCGGAGTCAGACCAGGTTTAGCTTTATGGACCCGACTCACAACAGGATTAATTTCATAAAGAGACTCTTCAGTTGAAAATACAAACAGTATCATCTTTGTAATGTGATGTCTGAACCCGCCCGCAGGTACAAGAAAGCTTCTTTCTGGACAGTTCTGGCTGGAAAACACGACCTGGATAATCCTCATGAACCTGGACAACAAGTTAGTGACACAAAGAACATTTACTGTGTTTATATACATTTTATATTCTAGTTCCGTTCCACTGTCAGAAGATCACATCAGAACCTCTGCAGACCTTCAGGTTCTTGTAAACTCACCAGATGTACTCGCGTGTATAAATCAAAAACTATAAAATGTTCTCCTTTAGAAAACCTCACATGCACGTCTTATTTTATGTAAGATAAGACCAAGATATTTCTGATATAGACACATACTCATATATTCACCTGGTGCTGACGGGTGAGATTAACTAAAAGTTTAAGATTAAATAACATCTCCTCAGATCAGTTTGTGATCTCTTGGATTACAGCAGACAAGCTGTATCCGACATCTGAAGTTTTTTGGTAGTACGTTATGTTTTAAGTCCTCCAGCTGCTTCAGTCTCAGAAAACCTCTCACATTTAATTTTTTTACAAAGTCCCTGCCTACATTTACACACTCAGTCCAGTGGTTGTGAAGCATACGGATCCCTCTTTGTAGACGTCGGCATGTTGGACCTCAAAGTGTCTAAAGCAGCAATAACGTCAAAGTGGTGACCACTGAGCTCCTTCTTCATGTTAGGGAAGAGGTTGCAGTCTGAGGTAATCATATCTAGTGAACTGTTCCTTTAACACAATCAGAGCGGACTGAAAATATGAACCTGGTTTATGATCTCCATCCTAAACGATCCAGACTCCATGGTCAAAAACGACAAAAGTATGAAAGTCATATGGATCCTAAACTTTAATCCCTGAACAATGATAAAGATGAAGTGTCTCGGATCCTCTCTTCCTGTCCAGGTGGTTGGAGTCTCCATGATCATCAGGCATCAGGGCTACAACACTCGGACCAAAGACAGCGACGTGGCTCTGCTGAAGCTGCAGCAGCCGCTGGTCTTCAACCAATTCATCAGACCCATTGACATCTGGATGAACCCTCTGTCCCCCTTCAGGAAGTGTACCATCACCGGCTGGGGCTCCACCCAAGAGAGTGAGCAGGACTCTGTTCTACAAACCTCAGACAAAGAGCTTCAATCTGACCTCTTCCTGTCTTCTGCTCATCAGATGGTCCTCGTGTCAACAGACTGCAGGAGGTGAACGTGACCATCCTGCCCCATGACGTCTGCAACCAGTACTACCTGGGGAGGATACGACCCTCCATGTTCTGTGCTGGGAAGGACAGAGGAGGAGCTGACGCCTGCCAGGTATGGCTTGAACACCGGCCTGATCGCCCGCCAGGCGCGGCCTGATCGCGTACAGAGTCTGAACATCAGGAGGATATATACAAGAGGGACCATCAGAGTCCAGAATCTGGACTGTGAAGTATTTTAAACCAGTCTGAGACTTAAGATGACTTGGACAGAATGTCCTGTCCTGTCCAAGTCTTCATCACATTGTCTTTAACGTTGACCTGTCTGTCCTCAGGGGGACTCTGGAGGTCCTCTGTCCTGCTTCACCGGCAGTAGGTACGAGCTGGCTGGTTTGGTGAGTTGGGGAGTCGGTTGTGGACGAGCCAGAAGACCTGGAGTCTACACCAAAATCCAACAACACACTCAGTGGATCTCCAACATCTTGAGTAGGTTTCAGGTGATCCAACACCTGAGTGTTCACCTGGAAAAGATGTTTAACACTCTGTTGTGTTTCTCTCACAGATGATCAGAATATCATGTATTCAGACGATGTTCCTGTAGAAGGTAGGTTGTTACGTCATACTGTATTGTAATCTTTTTTTGTTGTCTGACCTTCTACACTGAAAAGATCTGAACAGTACAGGTGTTCATGTTGTTCTGTCCACATCCCCCCTGGATGACAGAGGACAGGTGTGGTAAGAAGCAGAGCTCCAGCTGTGACAAGGCTCCAGGCCTCGCTGCTCTCTCTGTGTCCCAGGATGGTGAGGTGTCTGTGGGGAACGTGTCAGAGTCCTGTCCCTTCTCCTGGCCCTGGCAGGTCAGCCTGCAGGACAATGGACGCCATTACTGCAGCGGAGCGCTGATCCACCACCGCTGGGTCGTCACCGCCAAACACTGCAACGTCAGGTACAAGTGCCACTGCAGCTCATCGATTCTGAATGCTGCATTGTCATGTAGAATATCACAGTACTACTGCAGTACTACAGTCCACTGCAGTACTCTCGTTGTAGTAATACTTCAACTCCTCCCGCTGACTGTATTTTATCCCTGCAGAGCTAAAGAGGATGTGGTGGTTCTGGGAGTCCATGACCTCCGCTTCTCCTCGTCTCAAACTGTCCCGGTGGACGAGGTCTTCAATCTACCACAGGACGGCAGCTTTCCTCCAAAATCTGACGTGTCACTGCTCCGCCTCAGCGTGCCCGCCAGATTCAGTGGGAGAACTTAAACATAAACCTCAAGTATCATGTCCTGTTTGTGGTGTGTTATAATGTCCCCGGTCTTCACCAAGTGATACACTGAAACTGGCCTTCTGGTCTACAGGCTCGAATGTGTCTCCAGTTTGTGTCCCTGACGAAGACGAGGATCTCGACGACAGCTGGTCCTGCATCACAACCGGCTGGGGAGCAACAAAGGCAACAGGTAGTCCACCTGTCCACACACAGAGCAGGGAACACATCCAACACAGGAGACAGATCAAACTAAGTTGCAGTGACACATCCTGATGTCCTCAAAGGAAGTCTTCTTCATGAAAGCACAATATTGAAGCTGTGGTTAGGGTTAATGTTTGAATGTCTTCATTATTTGTGTGTAGGGGACATTGATCCGGACCGGCTGCACCATCTTGGGCTGACTCTGGTTAATCAGACGACCTGCAGGGAGCGGTGGGGAGGACTCCTTGGGGACTCCCACATCTGTTCACATCCTGCAGGCTCCACCTCCTGCATGGTAACTCCTCCCTGACATCAGCCCTGCTGTCAGTTACTGGATGACATGTTCAGAGTCTGTTTCAAATTAAAGGCTGTTGCATCCCAAAATGTGCTCCAGTGACCATAAAGACAGGGACAGAGTTCAGATCACAGGATTGATTTCATAATGTCTTCACAAACTACCTGTTAAGCTTCAGAACTTCTCTTCTTCTCTGCAGGGAGACTCTGGTGCTCCGCTGTTGTGTCGGAAGAGTGGCGCTTACTTCCTGTTTGGTGTGGTCACATGGGGCAGCAGGCACTGTGATGCAGACAAACCAGCCATCTTCTCCAGAATCTCAGATTATCACTCTTGGATCACCGAGGTGACGGAAGACATCTGAATGTTTCTGTGAGAAAATAAACTCATTAAACTGGAAGCTGCTTGTCCTCTAAACTCTTTAACTTGCCAACTTTTGAGCTTTCAACCTCATCTCACAACCTTCATCAGAAGATGGAGATGTTTGATTGAAGACAATAAGTTGAATCTTGAGTTCAGACAGTTGGGGGGGGGGGGGGGGGGAATTTGACCACCTTTTAATGGTTTTTGACTAAATTTGCAATTTGTCCAATTTCTGATGAGATGACCTTTAGACAAAGTTTAAGGTGCTAACTAAACAAAAACAAATCAGTATAATCCAGTTTACAGATGATTCAAGGCCAAATATCATGGGTGTCGATGTCTTGGATTCAACGCAGAAGCATAAATCAAGCTCGAGTCAAAACAATCCCATGTTGTACCCACACTGTAGCATGACATGCACCTCCAGAGAAATGTAACTGCGCATCACATTGTCATGGACCACGACTGATTGGTTTTGCTTGGTATAATTGCGTCTCTGGCTTCTCCTCTGTTGCTGCGTGGTGGTGCTACTTCCATGGATTGTGACCTGTAGTTTCCCCAGTAAACACACTGCCCTCTGCAGCTGTTGTAGCCCCTCCTGACTGGGGGAGAGAGAGTGGACGGGCTGGATGTCCAGAGGGCAGGTTGACCCCTCTGAGCAGCGAGGAGGAAAACACCACCTTGCCAGCAGCACAGACACACCAGCACACATGTAGAACTGTAAAGTGTCAACCACTTGCAAAGGTCACACCGTAGACTCTCTGCATATAACAGTTACAAGTTCTCATTTCAAAAATATATTCCTTCATCATGGTTGAGTTTTTTTTGTTCTGGAAAATGAAACCGATCTTTTTGAGGAAAAAACGTGCAAACATCTTGTACACAGTTTGAGGTTTTAATCAACATTAACGTCACAGTTTTACACGAGTCTTCACTTTATGTGTGCATGTAAAAAGTTGTTCTAACATTTCTTACACAGCAAACATGAAAGCGCAGATTTAAGACTCCCACTGGAGGTGAAGTAAATGTTTTCTTTTATAAATGTGGTGAAACTATTCTTTCTGCCAGTTGTCCTTTCATGTCCTGGACAAACATCAGCTAGTGAATTCACTGGATTCACACTTTGTCCGTCATTACAGAGATACTTGAAGTTGACTCAGAGCTCCTGACCACATCGTTAGTGTTGGTTTCTGAGAGCGGATGATGATGATGATGATGATGATGGTGAATCCTGTCGGTTCAGTTGTCAGACAGACCTGAGTCAGGACAGAGCTGCTGTCTCTGGAGAAAATCAAACTCAGTGTATCAGTCTGTGACAAACTGGACCATCAGTCCACAGAGGTATGAAAACAGTTAATGAGCTTCCAGTTCAGCCGTGAGCAGCAGTTTCCCTCTCAGCTGTCCTGCAGGAGGTCGTACGAGCCTCCGTTCACCACCTCGTGTTTGTCCTTCACCTGCAATCACACAGTAAGTCGGTCCTCACAACACTGAAGCACAGCTGAGCGGTTCAACACACTGTTCAATCTGTCTAAAAATGTTAAAGATAACCAATAAGTTAAAAAAAGTTTGTGTAGATTCTTTAAGTCACTGTGACTCACTGTGACATCGCTTGTGTCGGACTCTGCAGGTTCTGGAGCTGCTTCATAAACCGGGTTACAGATGCTGCGATTGCTGTCCGTAGGTGGAGCTTCTTCCTCCACCTCATCCTCCTAAAAGGGTAAAGGGCCAAACATCATCATCAAACATGTTGGACACTGATGTTTTCAAATGTTTCAAAATGATGACAATAAAGTTATAATTCTTATATAAAATAAAATAAAATAAAACATGGACCCTGCACTGGACTGCTTTCTCAATCCTGCCCACCTGAGTGAGTTGTTTGACGGAACCCTGTAGCAGCTGTATTACTTACTAAAACTGTAGACGAGGAAGCGCATGGGGGCAAAATGATCATGTAGAGAACAATGTTGGACTTCAACCAGGAGGCCGCTGCAGGTGTCCAGTGCGAAATCAAATGCCAGTAGTGATTATTTTATGTTGATGAAGGTTCTCAGTCAGGTGCTGAGTGGCAGCTGGACTTTCACCTCACATCCAAGAGGCTTCTTCAGTTCTGACTAACTGGAGGGGAGTTGCAGGCTTTTAAATTCTGTGTGGGAGTGTCCTTACAGTCCTTATGTGTCCTCGTGATGATTTTATTGTAACGTCATCAAGTAACATGAGGTATAAAACTTAATGACTTAGGTAACGTATGTTACAGAAGTTACCAAGTAACGTAGTGATTTGAGCCCATCCACCCTGTTTTGTTATAAAGCTAACCAGGCAGCTGTCTTGCCAAAACGTAAGGAAACAGCAACTCTTCGTTGATAAGATAATCAGTAACTCAACCATCAAAAAGACGTTTCCAACCTGAAGATTCTGCACACTGAGGGTTCAATATATTATTAGTGTGAATGCTGCTATTCTTCTTTCTGCCTTTTCAACTCCTTCAAACATTCCGCTTCATGTTCAGCTATGAAAATGTTAAATAACCGTTACAGTTTTTTCAAAAATTGCAGGGGTTTGGGAGGCATTTTCCCATTCATTCTAATTGGGACATTTTAGTCTTTGGCTCTGCTCCTGCTCCACCATGTGTGCAGCCATTTTAAGCTTTTTCTGCCTTTAACTTTTCTCCTTTTAAACCTTTTTTCACCTCTTCAAGCTCTTTCATCCCTCTTTCTCTACAGCTTTTTAGCCTTTTTAAGCTCTTTCAGCCCTCTTACTCTAGAGCTTTTTAGCTTTTTTAGATATTCATCTTCCTGCCTTTTCCACTCCTTTAAAAATTTAACTTCATGTTCAGCTAGAGAAAGTGTTCAGCTATCAAAATGTTGAACTTTGTTAGCCCATTAAACCTATTACTTTTAAGCCTTTCTGCCTTACCAGCTATTGGAAAATCCCGCTTTTTCTGCAAATTCCCGACAATTCAAGCTTATAGTTTTATGCATTTTCGGCAGTATGTTCAGCCTTCAGCATTCACACTGTATTTTCGCAGGGAATGCAATTTTTCTAGTTATAATAAAACTAACAACTATGGACGAGTCTGTTTTAGTCTTTCACCTTTGTATGTCCCTCTGGACAATTTCTACTGACAGACAGAAAATTCCAAAAGAAGAGTTGAAGCTCGACCCGACATGTAAACTACGTATCAGCTCCGCACTGTAGAGAAACTGTGTGGAGGAAACAACAGAAACTGCAGTGTGACCTTGAAGTAGTGGAACTGGAAGGGTTTGGTGTTGTGGGTGTAGAAGTGGTATCCAATGAAGACGACTCCCGCCACCAGCATGACCAGCAGCAACACGCCGACGCCCATCCCCGCCTTGTGACCCACATGCATCTACAGAGCCAATCAAAGGTCAGAGGTCACAGATGGAAACAATAATTAGAAGGTAATTAGAATAATTAGAAGTTAACCTCATTTCTGTTGTTATGACATCACTCACCTCTGGGCGAGGAGGCGGGGCTTGCAGTGGTCCCTGCAGAACATGAATGATCCCGTTTGAAGCGAGAACGTCAGAGGTGGTGACGAAGCGGTTGTTGATGTAACGAGACGACTGAAGAGATGAAGAACGATGAAAAGACAATCTGTTAAATCTCCACAGAACTCCATTCAAAAATCTGCCATTTTCATTAACTTTGCCACTATTTTCCTCCAGGATCACTGTTGCATTAAGAACACATCCACTCTGCAGGACAGGCTAATCACAAGACGAGGGCGAAGGTAAAACACTTTCTTCAGCCCTCCAGTGTTCATTCATAAATCTGACCAGAGCCGACGGGTCGAGCAGATCGGCGACTCCGAGGACGGTCAGACTGCCGACGCGAGTCCTGATCCTGCTGCCGTTCTTCATCTGAATGACAGGAAGCGCCTGACCCTCGGACAGGTGGAACTCGATGTCCCGCTGAGACAGAGTCTGCAGGGACACGTGGACGGAGACGAACAGGTGAGACATGTTCACAGATACAGCAGCTGTCAGAGGATGCCTGTGTGTGACTCACCTGGTTGTCAGGAAGGCCGTTGTTGTCGGGGACAAACAGCGTTGATTGGACCGTCAGGTTACCGAGACGCTTCACGAAAAGCCTCCCAGACTCTGACACCTGAGAGTAGTTCAGGATTTGCTGCAAATACAATTCAGAACTGAAGATTAATGATGAAGGTTTCAAAGCAGAAACATCTGGTGACAGAAGCTCAATGTTCTCACAGTTAATTCAGAAAACATTAGATTTTTGTGTCTCGGCAGGAAACAAACAACTCACTGTGAAGAAGTTGGAGAAGGTCGGCGTGGACTGAAGGACCTGCAGCAGGTTTCCTGTACAGCTGAAACCATCTCCAACGTAACCCACTTTACAGTCACACTTCACCTCTGAAACAAGCAACAGATCTGCTGATTATTGATGATCAATACATCAGAATCATACAGGACCCCGAGATCCAAGGAACCGACAACAAGAACGACATGTTGGTTACGTAAAGTTAGCTGAAGGACTTTATACTTTTGGATAAAAGGACGATAAAAAAAACATAAAAGGTTGAAAAAACTAAACATCATAAATACACCTGAGACTATTCTGAGTAACTGTTGATTTATCTGCCTCTTTATCATTAAAATCACTTTGTAATCAGCACATCTGACACATGACTCTTAACTGTTATGATCAATAAAGCTCACATATGTTGACCAATGACTGAAGATTATTTCTTCTAAATCTTCTGGTGTGAACTATTTTCATCAAGCTGAAGCTCGTTCTCCTCTTCCTCTCTCACCCTTCATCCGGTAGCAGAAGGTGTCCCAGGTCTCGCTCAGGTTTTTGCGGATGCCGTAGTCCACGATGCCCACGTGTCCAAAGCCACAGAGGGGATTGGAATAGGTGGTGGGGTACGCCACCCGGGCCTGCTCCAACCAGCCAGCAGCACACATGTTGAACCCGCCCTAGAGAGACCACCAGCTTTTATTCAGAAATGAGGGGGACTAGCAGACAGCAATTATAATATCAACATCACATGAACTGATTCAAAGGTCTGTCCGTCTTTGCTCTGTACATCTTTTCACCATCCTAATAATAATGTCTGGACTCAGACTAACAACGTGTTGGTCTGTCTGAACGCTGCCTGACTTCCTGTCAGGGGCTCAGTGCTTCATAGACATAAACTTACAGACAAACATGAATCTGTCCTCTGGGCTGACGGTAGCTGTGTGTTGTGTTCACTGACCTGCTGAGCGTAGGACAGCTGATTGTATGTAGCCAGGCTGCCTCCCTGTGCAGTGCAGCTGTGTTGCGCTGCAGTGTAGTTCAGTTTGTACTGACCCTTCTCTGAACGGTAGTGAAACACACCCAGCTTTGCATCTACACAAACACAAAACACACACGTTATAACACACTTGTCAATGTTTTTGATCAGAACGAGTCCGATCGCTGATCAGCGATATACCTTCAAAATGGAGGTCGGTACATGTAGCGTCTTGGTGACATTGTCCGTTGTCTTGGAGACAGCGGCTGATTGGCAGCTGCTTGAGCTCACAGGTGAGTCCGTCTCCGATGTAGCTGTTCTTACAGGTGCACTTCTTCTTCCCCTGCTCACACACACACACACACAGGTCACGGTCACACACACACACACACACACACACACACACACACACATTTGATGCTCTGAACTGTTTAACGATCAGCGTGTCGTCCTCACCGGAGCCGTCATGGTGCAGGTGGCATGTTCGTGGCAGCCGCCATTGTCCCCGGAGACACAGGGGTCCATGGGCTGACAGGTGAAGCCGTCTCCAGAGTGACCTTTAGGACAGGTGCAGCTCACCTGCTCCCCTTTCTGAGAACACCTGGCTCCTTTAGCACAACCACCGTTCCAGAACTTACACATGTCCGCCGCTACAGACAGAAGAGACGGACAGGTCATAGTGAGACAAAGACAAGGACAGACATGTTAACGATGGGGAACATGTCTCACTCCAAGTTTTGTGTGTTGTATGTGAAGTATTTCTACCTGTACAGGTGAGTCCGTCTCCTTCATAAAACGGCCGACACACACAGGTGTTGTTCTCCCGACACACGGCTTTTGGAGAACAGGACGGAGAACAGTGGAGGACTTCAGCTGAGGACGCACACACACACACACACACACACACACACACAGTCTTCATCAAAGAAGAAACTTTCCGGCAGGTATCGTTAATGATGACATAACAGAAACAAAGTCGTCCTGAACTCACCTTGCTGGCTCTCGCAGCGTTCTCCGGTCCAGCCGGCGTCACAGAAACATGACCCTGTTCCTTTACGTCCGGCGTCACATGACCCATGTTCTGAGCAGTTACAGGCTGAGAACAGACGATGAAGAAAAGTGTCAGCATGATGAAACCTGCACACATGAAACAGGAAACTGTCGCTGCAGTTCACCTTTACAGGTGGCTCCATGGAATCCATCACTACACAGCTCGCAGGCCACGCCCCCAAAACCTGCGTTACAGGTACAGGTACCGTTACCAAGGTGACCGTCATCACAATTTCCTCGGTTACTGCACGGCGAGCTGACTCCCCCGGGGCAGACTGAGAGAGAGAAACATCATCACTGATCACATGGTCATCAATGATGTAATGAGCTTGTAGTTTCTGGGCTTCTCTTCTCAAAGGTGTCGGCATGTAGTTTGATCATAAATGATTCTGCGGAAGCAAGGCTGGGTGGAAGGATGAAGCAATCTTTATTAAAACAGAATCTAGCGCCTTGAGTCCGGATCAGAAGCAGCTGCGTTCTGATATTATCAAATCTCTGGACAAAACAATGCCAATATGCTCTGCCCTCTGCCCCATCAAACCTCAGCCTTTACTCTTAGGAGGTTTTCCAAGCGCCACCCCCCGTCTCTCCTCGTAGGGGCCTTCTTAAAGTCTTTTGGGCTGTACCTGCCTAATCCTAATTGGTCATTGCAGTGGGTTGAGGGTCCATCTATCCAATCGACATGAAAGGAGGTGGTTTATCTCCCTGCTCATCTCCCATATATGGCTAAATCTGTTACTGTTCCTCCTTGGGTCTTGTACTCCAAAATTACCTAAATGATCTCTCTATCCTTTTCTGGTGATGTACACATTTAGACATCTTCCTCCACCTGACATAGGAGTCAGGCTCTGTTTTAGTCCCTAAATTGACCTTGTCTCCTGCTAACCTTTGACACACACACAGCTGAATGCTGCCTCCAAGGTCCCTTGGAGCTGTGAGCCCCGTATTATCTACATTCCTTAGCTGACACAAGGAGGAGCAGGTTAAATTTAAACTTAGTTGAATTAAAGGCCAGAATGTGTTGCAGTCCAGACACCTCAAGCTCATTAGTATTCATGATGTCACTGGGGTCATTTGTTTATTTATTTTGTTGTCAGCATTATGATACAGTTTTTTTTAATCTGTGAACATTTTTATTCATGTTACGTCATCAAATTGTGGATCTTCTATTTTTGGGTCTCTGATGTTGTAACGGTACCGACACACTGACGGTATGTATTGTCTGTGTTTGTAGTTTGGGTTCTTTAAAGGTTCTTGATGATGTCGTCTCACCCAGACAGTCGCGTCCATAGTAACCATGACAACACTTTGGCTGCCAGAAGTTGACAGTACAGACGCTGCGGCAGCCCGAGTTCTTGGTGACGAACATGGTTGGAAGATCACACTTCTGAACCTCCTGAAGACAGAACCAGAGACAGAACCAGAGACAGAACCAGAGACAGAATCAGAACCAGAGACAGAACCAGAGACAGAGACAGAACCAGAGACAGAACCAGCGACAGAACCAGAGACAGAACCAGAATCATTTGATTTGATTTACCTTCAGTTTGGACCCTTTGGGACAGCGACTTGCTGAGACGGATCTGGAGCTGCACAGTCCACAGTCCATCTACCACAGAAGGAGAAGGAACAACAGAACGTGACATCACAGCTGTTGGATCACAATAAACGATGGATGGTATCGTCAGAGAGACTCTCTGCTTCAGTCTGAACTCAACGAGCAGAACCTGCTGTGAATGGGTCACCGTCATCACTGTAGACTGTACGAATGTTGTACTGACACAGAAAGCATGACAGGCAGAGAAACAGCGACTACTTCACCGGACAAACATCACGAATGTGGTTGTAAATTCTGGTTATTTCTGCAGTTTTCTAGACGCGCTGTCTTGTTTGTGGGACAGTTGTTACAGTATGTTTGGTTTGTCCAGTTTGTTGGTTTCAGTTTGTCTTTAGTTTGTTTTTGATATGCAAAGATGGGAATTACCTGGAGGTCAAAGGTCGTCTGTTCATCACAGCGTCCTCCGAGGCTGGGTGGAGTCAGCAGGCAGTCGATCCCGTAGGCCATCCCGCCGTTAAAGACCAGGTGTCTCTGAACGATCCGACATTTTCCATCATTCACAAAGATTTCTCCCTGTTCAAAGAAGCAACAACTGAATCAACACTTGTCCCCCGTCTTCTCTTCTTCTGTGGTTTGTAATCTGTTGTACTCACAATGTCGTCCATCCCTCCACAGCTGAAAGAGAGCGGTGAACCTTGCAAAGTCCGAGCAGAGTCCAGATGGATCAAACCTTCAGCGTAAATCTGAGAGCAGAGAGAGAAAGTTTGAAGAGGAAATGAAAAACAGAAAGTCTGTTCAGTGAGAAGAGTCCTGAGAGGTGAACAGTGCCCCCTGGTGTCTGGGACACAAACCGCATCACTGCCACAGCCAAATGTTTCCTGTCCAACTCCAGATTTAGTCATTACTACAGCTGTACTTTGTGACGTCCTGTCAACACGTCACAGATCTGATTTGTTCCCAGTCGTTGCTGTAAAGCCTTTTGTTTAGAAGGAGTTTAGTCTTGTCATTATTTGAGTCTTCCTGACCTTCTGCGACTGCAGGATGTGGTACTTCAGGTACTCCACCAGCTGCGGTCGGTTGTCTTTATGAAACAGGAAGTCCTTCTGCTCCTGTGGCAGAGATGCCATGATGCCATCCGAGGGCAAGAAGACCGTCACCGGCTGGTAAATCACATCATTCACTAGGTCCATCACACCTGAGTCCTGAAACATGAGAGCACAGTTCATCAGCAGGAGCATCCAGAGAGGTGCTCTAAAGACGTGGGAACAGGAAGCTGATGATCTGAAGGAACAAACGACCGAGAACAGGAACCTCGTCACGCTTTGTTTTAATGAACAGTTTCAAAGACTTACCTCCAGCAGCTTGTAGAAGGTTTGATAACCGTGACGTGCAGCCACATCACTCAGGTTCAGCTGTGGTAAATCCAGCAGAAACACATCGTTGTCAAGGACTTATACAACTTATTGATCAGACTTGATAAATAAATCAATAAAAAAAAGTAAGTGTATCCAGTCATTTATCCAGTAAACATCTCAAACAACTTTTTTACACTGTTGATCAGACTAAAACAGCAGTGTGAAGACTCCATGATTAATGACAAACTAATCAATAGATTGATCAGCAGCAGTGTTGTGTACTCACTTTAAGGTCTGGCTCTAGTTTTCCATCCACACCAGGAGGAAACAGAAACCTGTTGATCTCGTGCAAGATCCCGTTAACGCTGACCTCGTCGCTGTACGTCACGTTAGCCTCATTGATGAAGATGCGGCCCTTAAAATATTGAAACATTCAAAACGAATACAAATCAAAAGACAATTTTATCTTTGATCTCACCATTTTGTCCAGATTACATCCAAAATACTGTTTAGCCTCAGAAAAGGTTTGAACTGTAAGTGTGGGAATTTCTCAAACACAGATGTTCTCAATGTTAGCTACAGTTCTGCTCTCTGATTGGTCACCTGGGTGGACCCGGTGGTCAGGACCAGTCCGGACAAAGACGTCAGGTTTCGGGGTCGACTCAGGTCAGCAGGCAGCAGGACGTGACACATGACGATGTGGTTGCGCAGGAAAGAGCCGACTTGTTCTTTGTGTTTCTCTGCTCTTAGAGGTTTCAGCTGACAAGTGAATCACATGTTAGCAACACATCTGTCACACTGTAACATCTATAACATCTGTCACACTGACACATCTGTAACATCTGTAACATCTGTAACACTGACACATCTGTAACACTGACACATCTGTAACATCTGTAACATCTGTAACACTGAAACATCTGTAACATCTGTAACATCTGTAACACTGACACATCTGTTACACTGACACATCTGTAACATCTGTAACATCTGTAACACTGACACATCTGTAACACTGACACATCTGTAACATCTGTAACATCTGTAACACTGACACATCTGTAACACTAACACATCTGTAACATCTGTAACACTGACACATCTGTAACACTGACACATCTGTCACACTGACACATCTGTAACATCTGTCACATCTCCACATCTCTTTGATGTTCATGTTCCCCAAAGGATGAACCCTAATAACTGTGGTGATCCTCTGACGGTTCATCCAGTGCCAGCGAGTGGGAAAGAGATGAAATAATTATTGAGTCTTGTGTGATGATGTCTGATCACCTTGCTTGTCATGGCTGTGAAGGCTTCAACGTTGGGAGCGAAGACGGTGAACGGGCCGCGACCTCTCAGATGAATATCCAGCGTCTGAAACCAGAGATGTAACTTCAGTGAGTCAGTTTGGACCAGCAGTAGGCGACAGAGTGAAACAGTCATCACTCACCATCAGAGCGATGAAGAAGTCTCTCAGCTTCCTGGTCAGGAGCTCCTGCAGACAGTCAGAGGTCAGTCTGAAGTCCTCTGGTTACATGCATATTAATGAGGGGGTGGAGTCTCAGTTGCTCACCTTCGCCACGGTGCCTCTGCAGATGATGCCGTCTCCGATGAAGTTACTGTTACACGTGCAGGTACGAACACCTGGACCCGTCATGTTACACTTGGCGTGATCGTGACAGCCGCCGTTCTTCTGGAGACGTGACAGAGACCGAGACGAGCACGAGTCAGAATCACGGGGAAATATTCAACTTCCATCTCCAGAATCATGATTTAGATTTTTTGTGTTCCTGTAAAAGACTTCTGAATCCTTTTACATCATGTTTGTCAACGTTTGCATCCATTCACAATTCTTTTATATGACATGCAGTACTTTAACTTAATCCTTCAAGCTAAAGACAAACTCTTTCTATTAGATGTTTTGAGTGACATGCAGTAACTAATACCTCCTGAATTAAAACCAAATCATTTTCCTTTAACAGTGAATCTTTGTCAAACCCATGATTCTCTGACAGTCAGGAGACACACTTACTTTTTGACACAAGTTGATCATCTTGCAGTTCTGCCCGTCACCTGAGTAACCGTCACTGCAGGAACAGGAAGTCTGATAAAGAGTTAAAGGAAGTGACATCATGAACAAAGACAAACGTGTCAGCAGACGCTCGTTTACAGCAGAGATTAAAATCAGTCTTTACTTTGTTCGGTCCGACATGAACACAGTCGGCGTTGGCGTGGCAGCCTCCGTTTCCCTCCAGACACGGATTTATCTCTGTGGGAGAAACACAAAAATCCTGCAGCATTTGTGTTTATGTGACACCAACAGGACAGATTGACAGCTGGATTCAGACTGTGTGTCTAAAACTGAAACATGATGATCTTTGGTATGAACTCAGAGTCTGTAAGAGAAGTAAAGAAGTGAACGGCGAGAGACGAATAAATGTTTGATGCTGTTTGAATTGTCTCATGAATCACACATACAATGTTTGTCAAGTCACTAAAGTGTCAGTTAGTTGTAATTAAAGTAAGATGAAGTGAAATGTTGTGAAGAGAAGAGGAACCAATAAGGAACCAATCAGAGTTCAATAAGAATAAAATGAGTGAACGTACCGACACACACGCGTCCGTCTCCACGGTAACCGCTGCTACACACACACTCTCTCATGCCCGGTTGAGTCCTCTTACACACCGCATACACACTGCAGCCGCCGTTAGCCACCGAACAGGCGTCTATAGCTGTATACACAGAACCATCTTCATCATCATCATCATCAAAAGATCAGAGTTAATAAAGTAAACGGATCAGTGAGCAGATCTCAGGTGGTTCTGATCCACCTGCAGCGTCATCACGTCTATGTTACCTTGACAAAAGGTTCCGTTTCCCTTGAATCCAAAAGCACAGAGACACTGAAAGCCGCCTGCTGCGATCACACAGCTGAGAGAGAAGAAGAGACGAGCCTCAACAACCTGCATGTACGCAACAACAGATCGATGCCGACGCACAAACACACTCAGTGTACACTCACTTTGCACTCGTGTGACATTTGGCTGAACCGCACAGTTCATCAGCTTTGGACTCAATTTCTGCAACACACAAATCAGAGTGAGTGATCAGCTGCAGTGACTGTGGAGACGTCACACATTTAAGAACACAATCAGAAAATCTGATGAATAACGTCACAACTGTGGGAGAATAAAGTCAGAATTTGATGAGAACCAGCTGATGTGAAGTGGTTGACTCGTCACAGAACACGGTTCAGGAGACTTTTTACATTTCTTACTGTAGTGAGAGATTCTCTCTGTATTGTCTGGCTCTGTCCTCAGACACTGGACTCTGATCTGACTCAGGCCAGAATAAAGAAAATACACACTTTCTTTAGGAGGTCATCAAACACAGACATGTCAACGCAACATAACAATAAATGCTTTTGCAGTTACTGCAGTTTGTTCTTGGGATCTTGTACGTGAATCCAAACTGTGAAGAAAGTCATGAAACTAGTTGAAGGTTCAGGAGACGTGGATGTGATTTACTGAAGCTGGATGGAGAACAGGCAGAAGCATCACCGTGATGTGACCTCGTTTTCACCACCGTGCTCCTCAAGTGATCCTTTTTACAGCCCTGAGCCAGAACAGACTCACAACCTCACAACCGACACAGCAGGAGGCCGTCTGGGTTGTGATGTTCAGAGCACTTCTGTGTGTTGGATGAGTCAGTGCATCAGTGTCAGTGACGTGAGTGTGGACAGCTGTCACGATGATTTCCTACTTTCATCACAGAGGACTCCTCTCCAGCCGACCTCACACTCACACGTCCCGTCACCCTTCAGGCCGTCGTTACAGCGTCCCGCTTTACAGCCGCAGTCTGCAGAGAAGAAGCGGAGTGATGAGGGAGGGAGCGGCTCTCTTTACAGTGTGTGTTAACGTTAAGGTGAACTCACCCTGATCACAGTGGACTCCATACATCCCGCGCTGACACGTCTCACAGGCCGTCCCCTCAAAACCTTTGTGACACTGACATGCTCCGGTTCCGTTGGTCCCGTCCACACACAGCCCGTTACCGAAGCAGGGCTGACCTTTGGGCCCGGGACACGGCTCACAGTGCTGCCCAAAAAACCCTCCACAGCACCTCCGCACCTGGAGACGGAGCAGAGCGTTAACACCGGGCGTCTTCACCGTCTGTGTGACGAGTGACGTGACGAGTGACGTACGATGGACTCCTGCAGGCAGGTCGCTTTGCAGCCGATCGTCAGCAGACGTTCTCCTTCAAACATCCGAGTGAACATACACTTCCTCCTCTTCACAGACTTCTGCAGACAACAGGAAGTCAACGCACTTAATGTCACATGCACCTTGTTGGGGTTCAAATGTGGATATCATGAAATGTTACATTAAAAACTGTGTTCTTGGAAAATAGTCAGTTTAACCCTATTATGAATAGATTAAGAAGGAAAACTGTAAGAAGGAAATGTCTCTGTTGTGAGCTGTTTGCTGAAGATGAATAATAATGAAGTCAGACAGAGACGCTAGTTTACAGCTCGTGTGCAGTAAAGTTCTGAGTCTGAGGTGTGAACACATCAACAACCATCACAGCTGACCACACTCTCTCTCTGTGGTTCAGACATCTTCTCGTTATGTTTCGTCTCGTTCTGCGACTTCTTCCTGACGTTAGCGACAGGCCAGCACATGAAACTCACTGTTGTTAAACTCTTGTCTTTAGAGAGTATGATGCAGAATTCTCACACTGTCTATCTTTTTAATTAAAGTCCAGCTTGTAAATGTTGTGAAGTCTCATTAATGTTCAGAGTGAATCTTACGTCTGGGATCGTGTTGTTCGGGCAGATTGTATTCTGTGGGAACAAACAGTCGACACAGATTCCCTTTAAAGAGAAGAAACAAAGATCAGTTCAGTTTGTGACAGTACAATACAGGTGCTGTGGTCACAGGTGTACAGTACAGGTGCTGTGGTCACAGGTGTACAGTACAGGTGCTGTGGTCACAGGTGTACAGTACAGGTGCTGTGGTCACAGGTGTACAGTACAGGTGCTGGGATCACAGGTGTACAGCACAGGTGCTGTGGTCACAGGTGTACAGTACAGGTGCTGTGGTCACAGGTGTACAGGACAGTACCGTGGTCACAGGTGTACAGTACAGGTGCTGTGATCACAGGTGTACAGGACAGTACCGTGGTCACAGGTGTACAGTACAGGTGCTGTGGTCACAGGTGTACAGGACAGTACCGTGGTCACAGGTGTACAGTACAGGTGCTGTGGTCACAGGTGTACAGTACAGGTGCTGTGGTCACAGGTGTACAGTACAGTACAGGTGCTGTGATCACAGGTGTACAGTACAGGTGCTGTGGTCACAGGTGTACAGTACAGGTGCTGGGATCACAGGTGTACAGCACAGGTGCTGTGGTCACAGGTGTACAGTACAGGTGCTGTGGTCACAGGTGTACAGGACAGTACCGTGGTCACAGGTGTACAGTACAGGTGCTGTGATCACAGGTGTACAGTACAGTACAGGTGCTGTGGTCACAGGTGTACAGTACAGGTGCTGTGATCACAGGTGTACAGTACAGTACAGGTGCTGTGATCACAGGTGTACAGGTAGGTACAGGTGCTGTGGTCACAGGTGTACAGTACAGGTGCTGTGGTCACAGGTGTACAGTACAGGTGCTGTGATCACAGGTGTACAGTACAGGTGCTGTGATCACAGGTGTACAGTACAGGTGCTGTGGTCACAGGTGTACAGGTAGGTACAGGTGCTGTGGTCACAGGTGTACAGTACAGGTGCTGTGATCACAGGAGTACAGTACAGGTGCTGTGGTCACAGGTGTACAGTACAGGTGCTGTGGTCACAGGTGTACAGTACAGGTGCTGTGATCACAGGTGTACAGTACAGGTGCTGTGGTCACAGGTGTACAGGTAGGTACAGGTGCTGTGGTCACAGGTGTACAGTACAGGTGCTGTGATCACAGGAGTACAGTACAGGTACTGTGATCACAGGTGTACAGGACAGTACCGTGGTCACAGGTGTACAGTACAGGTGCTATGATCACAGGTGTACAGTACAGGTGCTGTGATCACAGGTGTACAGTACAGGTGCTGTGATCACAGGTGTACAGTACAGTACAGGTGCTGTGATCACAGGTGTACAGGACAGTACCGTGGTCACAGGTGTACAGTACAGGTGCTGTGGTCACAGGTGTACAGGACAGTACTGTGGTCACAGGTGTACAGTACAGGTGCTGTGATCACAGGTGTACAGGACAGTACTGTGGTCACAGGTGTACAGGACAGGTGCTGTGATCACAGGTGTACAGGACAGTACCGTGGTCACAGGTGTACAGTACAGGTGCTGTGGTCACAGGTGTACAGGACAGTACTGTGGTCACAGGTGTACAGGACAGTACCGTGGTCACAGGTGTACAGTACAGGTGCTGTGATCACAGGTGTACAGGACAGTACTGTGGTCACAGGTGTACAGGACAGTACCGTGGTCACAGGTGTACAGTACAGTTGCTGTGGTCACAGGTGTACAGTACAGGTGCTGTGATCACAGGTGTACAGTACAGGTGCTGTGATCACAGGTGTACAGTACAGTACAGGTGCTGTGATCACAGGTGTACAGGTAGGTACAGGTGCTGTGGTCACAGGTGTACAGTACAGGTGCTGTGGTCACAGGTGTACAGTACAGGTGCTGTGATCACAGGTGTACAGTACAGGTGCTGTGATCACAGGTGTACAGTACAGGTGCTGTGGTCACAGGTGTACAGGTAGGTACAGGTGCTGTGGTCACAGGTGTACAGTACAGGTGCTGTGATCACAGGAGTACAGTACAGGTGCTGTGGTCACAGGTGTACAGTACAGGTGCTGTGGTCACAGGTGTACAGTACAGGTGCTGTGATCACAGGTGTACAGTACAGGTGCTGTGGTCACAGGTGTACAGGTAGGTACAGGTGCTGTGGTCACAGGTGTACAGTACAGGTGCTGTGATCACAGGAGTACAGTACAGGTACTGTGATCACAGGTGTACAGGACAGTACCGTGGTCACAGGTGTACAGTACAGGTGCTATGATCACAGGTGTACAGTACAGGTGCTGTGATCACAGGTGTACAGTACAGGTGCTGTGATCACAGGTGTACAGTACAGTACAGGTGCTGTGATCACAGGTGTACAGGACAGTACCGTGGTCACAGGTGTACAGTACAGGTGCTGTGGTCACAGGTGTACAGGACAGTACTGTGGTCACAGGTGTACAGTACAGGTGCTGTGATCACAGGTGTACAGGACAGTACTGTGGTCACAGGTGTACAGGACAGGTGCTGTGATCACAGGTGTACAGGACAGTACCGTGGTCACAGGTGTACAGTACAGGTGCTGTGGTCACAGGTGTACAGGACAGTACTGTGGTCACAGGTGTACAGGACAGTACCGTGGTCACAGGTGTACAGTACAGGTGCTGTGATCACAGGTGTACAGGACAGTACTGTGGTCACAGGTGTACAGGACAGTACCGTGGTCACAGGTGTACAGTACAGTTGCTGTGGTCACAGGTGTACAGTACAGGTGCTGTGATCACAGGTGTACAGTACAGGTGCTGTGATCACAGGTGTACAGGACAGGTGCTGTGGTCACAGGTGTACAGGACAGGTGCTGTGGTCACAGGTGTACAGTACAGGTGCTGTGATCACAGGTGTACAGGACAGGTGCTGTGATCACAGGAGTACAGTACAGGTGCTGTGATCACAGGTGTACAGGACAGGTGCTGTGATCACAGGAGTACAGTACAGGTGCTGTGATCACAGGTGTACAGGACAGGTGCTGTGATCACAGGTGTACAGGTAGGTACAGGTGCTGTGGTCACAGGTGTACAGTACAGGTGCTGTGGTCACAGGTGTACAGTACAGGTGCTGTGATCACAGGTGTACAGTACAGTACAGGTGCTGTGATCACAGGTGTACAGGTAGGTACAGGTGCTGTGGTCACAGGTGTACAGTACAGGTGCTGTGGTCACAGGTGTACAGTACAGGTGCTGTGATCACAGGTGTACAGTACAGGTGCTGTGATCACAGGTGTACAGTACAGGTGCTGTGGTCACAGGTGTACAGTACAGGTGCTGTGGTCACAGGTGTACAGTACAGGTGCTGTGATCACAGGAGTACAGTACAGGTGCTGTGGTCACAGGTGTACAGTACAGGTGCTGTGGTCACAGGTGTACAGTACAGGTGCTGTGATCACAGGTGTACAGTACAGGTGCTGTGGTCACAGGTGTACAGGTAGGTACAGGTGCTGTGGTCACAGGTGTACAGTACAGGTGCTGTGATCACAGGAGTACAGTACAGGTACTGTGATCACAGGTGTACAGGACAGTACCGTGGTCACAGGTGTACAGTACAGGTGCTGTGATCACAGGTGTACAGTACAGGTGCTGTGATCACAGGTGTACAGTACAGGTGCTGTGATCACAGGTGTACAGTACAGTACAGGTGCTGTGATCACAGGTGTACAGGACAGTACCGTGGTCACAGGTGTACAGTACAGGTGCTGTGGTCACAGGTGTACAGGACAGTACTGTGGTCACAGGTGTACAGTACAGGTGCTGTGATCACAGGTGTACAGGACAGTACTGTGGTCACAGGTGTACAGGACAGGTGCTGTGATCACAGGTGTACAGGACAGTACCGTGGTCACAGGTGTACAGTACAGGTGCTGTGGTCACAGGTGTACAGTACAGTTGCTGTGGTCACAGGTGTACAGTACAGGTGCTGTGATCACAGGTGTACAGTACAGGTGCTGTGATCACAGGTGTACAGGACAGGTGCTGTGGTCACAGGTGTACAGGACAGGTGCTGTGGTCACAGGTGTACAGTACAGGTGCTGTGATCACAGGTGTACAGGACAGGTGCTGTGATCACAGGAGTACAGTACAGGTGCTGTGATCACAGGTGTACAGGACAGGTGCTGTGATCACAGGAGTACAGTACAGGTGCTGTGATCACAGGTGTACAGGACAGGTGCTGTGATCACAGGTGTACAGTACAGTTGCTGTGATCACAGGTGTACAGGACAGTACTGTGGTCACAGGTGTACAGTACCATGACTTTCTGGTATTGGATCTCATCACAGCGGTTCCAGTTGATGGTCAGAACCGCTGACAGGCCGTGGATCACTCCTTCACCACTGAGGATGTTGGATGAGTTTATCTGAGCGTCATTCACAAACAGCTGGAGGACAAACAGACAGAGAGGATTAAAGATCTGCATCTTTGACCATGATATTGATAAGTGATGACGATATTTATGATGATATTGATAACTGATGACGATATTTATGATGATATTGATAACTGATGACGATATTTATGATGATATTGATAAGTGATGACGATATTTATGATGATATTGATAACTGATTCTGATCTAAGTTTGGACCTTTCCGTCTCGGGGGTAGATGCCGAGCTGGAAGGAGAACCCGAGCAGCGTCTGTTTATACCCTCCAGGCTGAAGGTCGGTCCTCAGCAGACGCTCTGACGCCACCACGTGGTAACGAGTCGTATTCACATCCTGTTTATGATTCAAAATAAAAGCACAAATGTTTTTCACTGGATCAAAAACTGATAATAGCACAGCTGTTTTTAAATACTGCTTGTTCTTAAATATAAATATGTTTGTCTATAACTGCAGTTTAATTTGTGATAACTTTGTCTAATGTAAAATATGTTTTTGGAAGTTACACACAAACAAAGACAGGATACCATTCCATCTTTGTACTGAGCACTGATTGACGAGAAATACAGAGGAAAAATAAAGCTTGCAAATATAAAATGCATTTTTCAAATGAAGCGAAAATACATTTTGGTTTAAGAAATATTAATGCGATTGTTTTATAATGTAAATCACTACATAATGACTATGTCTGAAATGTATCAATTAATTTTAGATTCTATCATTTTATCTTTTTATTGCTTTTTATTTAATGTGATGGATCTGCATATACAGCGGGACACTTACTGATTCTCATCTTTTCTTAGCTAATGCAAGTAACAAAAATGATAGAGGACTTTTACTAGTAACTCAAATAGTAACAAATAACATGTACAAGAACCATAAATATAAACAATAACTTCTTCCATTAACAAGAAGATCTAAAAGAAAATGATGTTATTAAGTTAAATCATAATATTGATTTACTTTCTATGTCTAAGTCAGGAAATTGAGCTTGTGTTTATTCATTTAGCTTAAAGTGAAACTCTCGCCAAAAAGCAACCGAGGCTTTATTTGTGATTGAATACGAGTCAAACCTTCCTGTGAAAGCATAATTACGATGAAAGAGGCACTTTTAAGATTTACCGAAGTTTTGTTTTCGGGCAAGCTCATTTTCAATGTTTGACTCATATTCAATCACAAATAAAGCCTCGGTTGCTTTCACTTTTAAAGTTTCACTATAAATTCTATCACTCTACATGCCAATTGTTATTCTTATTTATGTAAAAGAATGAGACACTCCCTAATAAATAAAAACATACTGTGCAATGATGTAGTTTTAATTTGTATCAATAAAACTAAAATATAAAATCATATCATCTGCAAAGAAACTGACTTTTTATCTTTGTGTTTCTACTCAGTTTCAGTGTTATCGCTAATGCAAATAACAACAGTGTTAAAGGACCTTTACTAGTAACTCCGGTACAGTTAATGATGTTAAGTACACAAATTAAACTTGTTTCATTTTACTGTACCAGAGCAGCTGCAGACATTTTCTTGAGGTAATCGGTGACGGCGGCGTCTGTGGGAGCGAAGACGGTGAACTCATTCGCCTGTTCGATCTCGTCAGTCAGGTTGTAATCCTGAACACACCAGAAACAACAACAAATGTTAAACACATGTGACAAATATTCATGCAGAGTGAAGGGCCGTCTGCACCAAGAGCGATGACTGTAACTGATGTGATGTCCATGTAAATTCACATGGATTCTGATTGGCTGTCAGTGTTTCTATCATTCATTAATTTGCTCTGAAAGTGATCCCACTGATACGCTCACCACTGCTGTTGTCCTTTTTGATTTTTAAAATGATATATATTTCTAGTTTTTGTTATAGTAATGTTTCTTGGCGCGGACTGTCCTTTAAGATGCGAGCGTATCGTGTGTTCACGTGTTCGTACGATGAGATAGGATCTGAACAGAGAGAACTCGGGTCTCAGACCGAGAGTCGCCAGCAGACCTTCACTCAGCTTCCTGTCAGGAACTAAAACCTGGAGACAGAAAACACACCAAACAATCACAAAGAGTCAGAGACAGAAGTATCGGAGCATCATTAGCATCATTAACATCGTTAGCTGTGTACCTTATCAATGATGTGGATCAGTCCGTTGGTCGCAGCTACATTTGGTGTGGTGATGGTCGCTCCTCCAACAGCTGTTTTCTGTCACAACAAACACATCCAATTAAATCTGGACATCATCGTCAGGACGTTAATGGAAAAGGTCTGCATTACAGAATAAGAAATCATATACTAGGATTATATTATTATATCGATTAGTTCTTCTCCCATTCAACTGCTCAGCTTCTGGTATCACTGCAGTTTATATTACTGCGCTCCCTCTGGTGTCATCAACACACCTGCCAAGTTACAAGCTGATCAGATGATCAGTTTCTTGATGTAGAACAAAAAAATAAGTCTCAGTCAGAGAAAGTGGAAGTTTGCTAACAGTCTAAATTAAACTATTTTATCTAAAATAATCCCTCTTTGGCTAGAAACGATAATAACTGGAAGTGAATGATCTGGTGTGGACTCACCTCATTGGTTGTTGAAACAGGAAGTGGTGTCTTAAGGAGCGAGGTCAGAGAGGAAGTGTTGCTCAGGCTGGTCATTGGATAGTAACCCTGGATCATGTGATTTCTGTGATGCAGGACAGAAAGGAGCTGTTAAACTGCTGGAGACAAAACTGTCAGTCTGTTTAAAGTCACATTGAGCCGTCACCTGATGAGACTCGGCAGGTTTCCCTTCATGGTCCAGAAATGTTTGTCCTCTGGAGACATCTGAGCAACAGCAGCTGAAGACGGAACCAGGACGGTGAGGTTCTGATCCGACAGAGACACACCAGAGTCCTGGGACACAGAGACAGTAAACCAACGTTGTGATTGGTTTGATATTTCTATTAGTTCCACAAATAAACGCCCAAGTTTTGTCCAGTTGGTAAATGTTTGAAATGAATTGACTTTCACTGTGATTCTGTCAGAGACTCACAGTCGTCCATGTGAAGAAGTCGGAGGTGTCCGGCAAATTAAACAGCTCCTGAACGCATCAAGAAAACAAACTCAGGAAATACAAAAACATTGTTTTCAAATGCAGATAACTTTCAGATTCTCACCTGCAGAACCGTCCCGTAACAAATCTGTCCGTTTCCAACGTATCCGGTCCCACAGACACACGTCCACCGAGAGGACAGCAGGAGGCAGCTCGCCTGGACACACCGCTCACTTTATGTCATCATCACAAAAACAGACTGAGCAGCTACTAGCCTCAGTAGATCATCAGTCTGTCTGCTTCTCATGTGACAGTTAAGAAGAATATTAATCTACTCACAAAGTAATGGCAGCCTCCGTTGGCGGTGACGCACTGATTCACAGCTTCACAGTCTCGCCCGTTTCCTTTGTAACCTGGTTTACAGGTGCAGTCGCTCTGTTGGTTTAACAAAGACCAGAACCAGAGGAAAAGAAGAAAACGTGAAGGAACAGTAGCCCAACTTATTCTGACTACAACAAGATAAAAGCTTGATAATAAAGAGACATCAGAACCAAACAGAAAGGGTGGACAGCATGTTACAGGGTGTGATGGCTGTTACCTGTCCAGGTCCAACGTAGATGCAGGTGGCATTGGGGTGGCAGCCTCCTCGGTCAGGACCGTCACAGTTGTTGATTGGCTGACAGTCGTCTCCATCCTCCCTCCACCCGGTCAGACACTGACATGAGTGAGAACCTGGTCCGGTCTTTATACATTTGGCCTGCAGGGGGCGCAGCAGACGCAGCAGTGAGGTCTCAGGACACATCAGACATCGGAGGTTAGATATGATGGTTTAATGAGTGACTCACGTTGACGCTGCAGCCACCTCGGTGAGGTGGAGCACACAGGTCCGACTCCACACAGGTGATACCGTCACCTTGGTAACCAGGTTTACATACGCAGCTAAAACACACAGCAGATTCTTGACATTATGTCTGAGGTCATCAATATTGTTGGGTTATTTTGTTTGTTGGTAAATCAGTTACGCGTGGTTTAAGTTTTATCATACAGAACACTGAGTTTGATGAGGGATCAGGCAGGACTGAATTAAAGGGAACGGTTACCTTGGTGGAGGTATGCGCTCTACTCAATGCCATTCCAGTTCAAACAGATTTGTTTCTAAATCAATTTTATTTATACAGCCCAAATTCACAATCAAATGTCCCAGTGGGCTTTACGATCCGTACAGTGGACCCTGGAGTCTGTCCTCTGCTGCCCCCAGCTGGTCAGACTGGTCACTGCAGTCGAGTTAAACCTGAGTAAGATGGATGCAGGTAACTCACCTGGTGGCTCCCTGACTGAAGAGACAATCGGCGTGGGCGTGACAGAACTGACCCGGAACGCCACACACAACCGTCGTGCGATCACAGAACCGACCCGTGAAACCCATCAGACAGGAGTCGGGTTTACAGCGACCGTCGGAGTCAGGACGGTTGTCACACTGTCCGTGGATACAGGGACAGGCTGAGGACAGACAGGTGAGGTGCGACACACGTGAGCTTTCATCGTCCGGACATCGTGACCACCTGTATGATGTCACCGTTAAGACTTACTTCTGTCACAGTTTGGTCCGTATTTGTTGGAGGACGAGCAGTACTGGCAGCGAGAGCCACTGAAGTTTGGATCACAGATACAAGATCCGTTTCCTCCGATCCCCTCCAAACACTGCCACAAGAAAACATCAAGTGATTTGAATCCTGTCGCCGCCATCAACTGAACTTTAAACCCTCTAGTGTAAAAGAGTGAAGCTCAGGGAGTTTTGTTTGTTTTGTCAAACTAAATCAGTTCTAAAAGAAGTTTTAATTTCAGTTGAAGAAACAATTCCATGTTTCTTGGTAACGTTTCATGAGTCATCTCTGACTTTTCACCTTTCACTTGATTAATGTGTTACCAGAAAGTGTTGGGTTTGATAAGAGTGTGTCTGGTTGAATCTGACCTGACCGTGTCCGGAGCACGGAGTCTGGTATCCACCTGGACAGGGACTGCAGTCCGGACCATGGAAACCTTTACAACATGCTGGAGTCTGAACAAACACAGAGACACATCGCATACCTCCATCAGCCTTTCATCACACTTAGTCTGAACCAGAGGAATTGTTGTGGAGTTGAATCTGTGACATGTGAAATCTTTAAATCTGAATCAGGTTGATGTGCTGGTTTACCGTGACCGTGGTGTTGCAGAGCGGAGAGCAGCCGGTGGTCGGGATGCTCAGTGCCGGTCTGCTTATGGTCAGAGCGTAAACACATCCGAAGATGGAGCGACCCTGATCAATACAGAGATGGATCGTCAGGTTTCTAATCACCACATGAGGGTCAGACACAATCTCAAAAGTGTAGTGAAACGTCTTACTGTAAAAACTCCAGACGAGCACTGAGACAGTTTGACCTTTGAGCAGCTGACACATTCACCCTGAAACATCACAAAGGTCATCGAACGTCTCAAAAACTAACTCAGATTTTAGAGAAAGACGACGTTGAATGTTCCTCAGAAAATCAGAAAATCATCTTATATTTATACAGAGTAGATAAATGAGACGACAGCATTCAGATCTGGAGGACAAACTGGGACGTACCTCAGGTCCACAGATGTCACGGTGAGTTGAGGTCAAATTACGACACGATTTAACCGAACAAAACAAATTCAATGTTGTGTGAAAAGACTTGAACTACACCAAGTCGCTGCTGTTGGGTCTCACCTTGACGATCTGGGTGTCGGTGATGTCACACCTGTGGGGCAGCACAGGTTGGATGGAGGGCGGAGTCAAGACTCCATCCACGACATACAGACGACCGTTTTTAGCTTCGACTGCCGCCTCCAGCACCGCCGCTCCGTCCACCATAATCTGACCCTGATAGACACATACGGGTCAAACTAATCTGTACAATAACAACCATTATATGTATTATTGATTATTAGAATTAATTTATTTTCTTATAACTTCACTAAATCTCTTGGTGATTTCTGAGCCTTCAGATGACATCAGAATAAAGTGATTCCTGTTCCTGATTACAGTCCTGATTCTGGTCTGGTCTTTAAGGTCCAGCAGTCTGAGACAGACTTTGTGATGCTGAATTTACAGTGAAACAAACTGTTGCTACGACGATGTTTTACTTCACATTAAGTTTTAGAAGCCGTCCTGTTGATGATGAGCAGCTGTGATATTATCAAAGCAGAGACGTATCACTGAGCTCAGGACACCTGAGAACAACACGAAGACGTTTTTAACATCCACACTCACGTTTTCTGTCACGTTTATCGTCAGAACCTGATTCGCCATCGTCATGATTCTGGGACTGGACACGGCGTTGTAGACCTCCAGCTTTAAAACAAGAACGTACATAATTAGAATATAAGGATGGATTAACTTTAGTTAGTGAGTTAAAACATGCCGGCTGGACTGACCGCCGTCGACTGGACCATGTGGTTCCTGAGCAGCTCCACAAGTTTGTTGTGACCCTGAAGGATTAAAGTGGTTTTAATTGGATCATCATGGTGAAATACATACAACGGAAATGGTTAAATTAAATCAATGTTCAGAGCTGTGATGACTTGTGTCTGTGATGTTCTCACTTCAGCACTGCTCAGGTACTGCAGGTGTCCTTCAGCCATCGCATCGAAGGCTGAACTGCTTGGAGCGAAGACGGTGATTGGACCAGGACGGTCCAGGACTGATGCCAGGTCGGCTTTCTGCACAGACACAAACGCTTCAGTTAATGTGACCAGCGCTGCACAAAGTGTCCAGACAGCAGAGTTTCTCACCCACGACGACCAGGTGATCTAATGTGACTGTGACCTACTGACCTCCAACAAAGACTTGAACTTGTCAAACTTTCCGTAGTCAGAGATTATCTTCATCAGATTCTCCTAAAAGGAAACAACATGTTTATGTAACGAGTCTGATCAATAAACCAATCAGAATAATGTGGACACAAACAGTTCGGTATTGATCTGGTGTGTTCACCTGTGTGTCACTCTCCACTGTGGGGGAAACACTGTCCATCAGCTTATTGATGATGTGAATCATCCCGTTAGACGCCACCAGGTCAGGCTGCACGATCACACCTTTCTTCCTGCTGCCATGGATACGGATCTTAGTCTGACTGTCCTGGAGGAACAAACAGACGGCGTGTCACACCAGGTTAATCACACCGGATCAATCACACCAGATCAATCACACCAGAATAAACACACCGGATCAATCACACCAGATCAATCACACCAGATCAATCACACCAGAATAAACACACCGGATCAATCACACCAGAATAAACACACCAGATCAATCACACCAGATCAATCACACCAGAATAAACACACCAGATCAATCACACCAGATCAATCACACCAGAATAAACACACCGGATCAATCACACCAGATCAATCACACCAGATCAATCACACCAGATCAATCACACCAGAATAAACACACCGGATCAATCACACCAAAACAAACACGCCAGTTAAATCACACCAGATCAATCGCACCAGATCAATCACACCAGATCAATCACAGCAGAACCATCACAGCAGATCAATCACACCAGATCAATCACAGCAGAACCATCACAACAGTGCAGCTGGCTGATTATTGAATAATTGGATCATTTGCATTGGTTAGTGATTGAAACCTCATCTAAACAAACAACTCTGTTATTCTATCTTATCAACATCTCTTACAGATTATTATTTTTATTGTAATCAGAAACAGCAGCAGCTAGCAGCAGCAGCAGTTAGAAGCAGCAGTTAGCAGCAGCAGCAGCAGTTAGCAGCAGCAGATAGCAGCAGCAGTTAGAAGCAGCAGTTAGCAGCAGCAGTTAGAAGCAGCAGTTAGCAGCAGCAGCAGTTAGAAGCAGCAGTTAGCAGCAGCAGTTAGAAGCAGCAGTTAGCAGCAGCAGTTAGAAGCAGCAGTTAGCAGCAGCAGCAGATAGCAGCAGCAGTTAGCAGCAGCAGATAGCAGCAGCAGTTAGAAGCAGCAGTTAGAAGCAGCAGTTAGCAGCAGCAGCAGATAGCAGCGGCAGTTAGCAGAAGCTAGCAGCAGCAGCAGTTAGAAGCAGCAGCAGATAGCAGCAGCAGCAGTTAGAAGCAGCAGTTAGAAGCAGCAGTTAGCAGCAGCAGCAGCAGCTAGCTGCAGCAGCAGTTAGCAGAAGCTAGCAGCAGCAGCAGTTAGAAGCAGCAGCAGATAGCAGCAGCAGATAGCAGCAGCAGTTAGCAGCAGCAGTTAGCAGAAGCTAGCAGCAGCAGCAGTTAGAAGCAGCAGCAGATAGCAGCAGCAGATAGCAGCAGCTAGCTGCAGCAGCAGTTAGCAGAAGCTAGCAGCAGCAGCAGTTAGAAGCAGCAGCAGATAGCAGCAGCAGATAGCAGCAGCAGTTAGCAGCAGCAGTTAGCAGAAGCTAGCTGCAGCAGCAGTAGTAACTCACCCCTTCTGTCGTGTCCGTCTCAGCTGATTTTCCAGTCAGGGTGTAAAAGACGTCTGTTTTTTTCAGAGTGTCAAAGGGCATCACCCCGGCAACCAGGTGCATCTTACACAGGTATTTAGCTTTGGACTCATCAGCTGTCAGAGTTCTCACCTGGACAACAAACACACACCTCAGTAACACACACAAACGATCTCCTCAGTTAAAGTTCTGGTAGAAATGTCTGGTTTTGAAAACTGCCGGAGTAAAATATTTAAAATCAGACTCAGGTTGTAAAGAAATCACGTTTAAACGCAGCTGCTGATGAAAGTTGATCCTCAAATGAATCTGTGACTCTTACTGAAGTTCCCCTGAAGCCTTTATTGATCGGGACAAACAGAGTGAAAGGACCCAAACTCTGCAGAGGCCACGAGAGAGAATCTGAAAACACAAACTCACAGAATTACACCCAACGTTATTTATTATGATGGAAGACTTTCAAATGAACTATATTGTGAAGGAACAGACTGAGAGACACCAGGCTTCACCACTAATCACTGACTGACTGTAATCAATCATGTGTGACGTCATCAGAGGCTCCTGGAGCTGAACACATGAATCAAAATCACGTCTGAACCAAACTGATCTCATGTTCAGCTCCCCCTCTCAGTCAGCTTAGAAACTCTGTTCTGTCACACTGAATCACACAAAGACCGTTTGTGGTCTCCGGTTGTGGACGGACAGTTTGACAGCCGACTGAATGTTCCTACACAGAATCGTCTGATGGAGGAGATGTTTGTATTTTCACTGAAACTCAACCAGTGGTGATCGTACTGAACAGAGTGATGGCGCTGCTCAGCTGTCCGCTCCACTGTCCTCCAGGCTCAGTGTTCAGACTCGTCAGACGTTGGATGATGTTCCCATAACACACTTTACCGTTTCCAAGGTAACCCTGGAGACAGGTGCACCTGAGGGACGGACAGACAGGTGATCTGTGTATTAATACGTGTTGACAACGTTCAGCAGATCCAGCAGTGATCAAAAAGAAAGTAAAGGACTGACTCGACTCTTCCTGGTCCCACAGTGGAACAGTTGGCGTTCTTGTCACAGGAATCAGGTCTACAGGAGTCCGTCAGGCTGCAGCCGCCATCCAGCAGGTTGTCGAAACCAGGAAGACACTCACAGTGAGACTGGAGGAGACAGCAGAGGGTTAATGTCCTTCAGTCACAGTCATCTGAACCACTGCTGGCCCTACAGATAGTGTTCCTGATCCCTCTTTCTGGTCTTGATTCAGATTCTCCTGCTTGTGATCCTGATCTTTATTCTGATCTTGTTTCTAATCAGGATTCTGATTCTCTTTTTTTTTTATCCTTCAGGATCCAGATTCTATTCCTGTATGTTGTTCCCAACCAGGATTTTGATCCTGATCCCAAACTTGTTCTTGAACTTGATCTGGCTGTCCATCCTCACCTTTCCCGGTCCATCATAGATGCAGCGCGCCGACCCGGCGGAGCAGCCTCCCTGTTTGGTCTGACACGGATCGATGGCCATGCAGACTCGTCCGTCGCCGGTGAATCCCTCGTTACAGGCACACAGGTGCTGGTTTGGACCGGTGTGGACGCAGGACGCCTGGACGTGACAGACGCGCTGGACACACGGGTTTATAGCTGAGGACAGGAGACGAGACTGTTAAAGTCGTGTAAAGCAGAAACAAATTTGTGTTATGAGTTTGTCACACCACAGAAACATGTGTCATTGACCGCTGAGCCAAATTTGAAAGATTAAAAAAAATTGCCAAGTATATAAAATTAGGTCTCAAAATCATGGAAAAACAAGCACTTCTTTCTGCTGTGACACGCTGGGGGCGTGTCAGTTAGAGGCGCTGGAACCAAGCCCACACAGGGAGGAGCCTCCTCCGTGTACGGTACAAGGACGTAACTTACAGTAACAATGGAAGATAGCAGCACCATCAGAGGACCCAGCCCGACCTGTTTGAGCCATCAGAGCCAGAAACTGACTCTGAGTCAGACACCGATAGTGCTCAGCCTCGTTCCTCACAGTCCATGTTTTACATTACACACAAACGTAAAACCCCAGTCTACATATAACTCCTTGTCATAGCTATATTGGTGCTCATAAAATATTACCTGTAGATTATCATTGTGCTGTCAGATGGACTCTGCTCAGGGAATGAGGCCAAATCATGTCATGATTAAATGCAATAACATTCGCTAACATGACATGGACATGACAGGATGCACGATGTAAAATCACTTTCAGGATTTGCACCTTCAGCAAAATGCATTTAATTGCCCAAATGTACAATATTTATAACATATATAAGCACACACTTACACTTAGAGCTTAGATCTGTCCCAAAAAAAATCAAGCCCGACCCGACCCGAGCCGAGCCCGTGCAGTGATGCCGGTACCGTGTTACTCTAATCACTTTTTTCAGTGCAGAGTAATCTAACACGGGAATATTTCCAAACCATTAATCAGATTAAAGTTACTTATTTAAATCACTGTGCGTTACTAATATTTTTGTCATTTTCCTTAGTAAAAATATATATTTTTGCTTTCTTCTTGCGTCTCGGGGAGTGACGTCATGTGCGCGAGAAGTCACGTTTTCAGCACGAGGACACTCATCACGTGTAACACCACGCAGCGGCACAAACAACATGGAGGGAGGAGAGAGATGCTCCTTTTGTAGCTGGAAATACAGTCATTATTTTTAGTTATTAAAAAAAAACACACACACAAATAATTGATCAAGGGCCGGCATGACCTGGCCCGAGGATATTGACCGGAAATATCGTCCCGGTCCGCGGTCCCGTTCGGGTCAGGGTCGGGCTCGGACAGATAATCTAAACTCTACATACACTCTCTGGCGGGCACGTAATGACGGATGAGAGACCTGTTGTCGGCGGGACGGTCGCAGGCGGGCACATGGTGGTGATGTTTAACTCTCCACAGTAGCTCCTCTTGACAAAATCGATCCACCGTTTCCATACGTTGTCTCCTTAGGAAACTTAAATAAGCTAACAGCCCCGTCACCCTGCACACTGTGGCATCCAGGAAAGATGCAGAGCGATGTGGAGGAGACATGACTGGTTAGCTAGCTGCAAACTATTGTAAGCAATGCTATCCACGTCTGGAGAGCGAGTGGGAGAACCACTGAAGCTGACGCGCTGAATGTATTTATACCACTTCCGCAGCAGGGCGGGGTTTATGCAAACCATGGCCGCATTACGTAACGCGGCCATGGTTTCTGACCCGCCCATTAAATCCTGAACACAGAAATGTTCAAACACAGTTTGTGAGCCGAGCTCCAAAATTAAATTCTAAATGGTTGAATGGCTTTTTACATGTTATAAGGAAATACATTTATGACCTGTTTGATGTGTTTAGAAGAAAATGGCTGAATTATCTTTACATGGACTTCAATGTCTGCTGTAAGACGTCCGATCCATTGATCAGTGATTATTGATGAATGTTGATGACTCACACAAACACTGAGCTCCTGATCTCTGGTAACCAGGGAGACACTGACACACCAACTGTCCTGTCAGAGCTTCTTCCATACAGCGAGAGTTCTGCTCACACCTGAGAGCCGCACACGCAGGTAACTCTGAAACACAAGACAGTTCCAACAGGTGAAAGACTGCAGGTACCATACAGGTGAGAAACAGCAGAACTCTGAGAACACAGGTAACAACACAGGTGAGAACACAGGTAACAACACAGGTAACAACACAGTTGAGAACACAGGTAACAACACAGGCAACAACACAGGTAACAACACAGGTGAGAACACAGGTAACAACACAGGTGAGAACACAGGTAACAACACAGGCAACAACACAGGTAACAACACAAGTGAGAACACAGGTGAGAACACAGGTGAGAACACAGGTGAGAACACAGGTAACAACACAGGTGAGAACACAGGTGAGAACACAGGTAACAACACAGGTGAGAACACAGGTAACAACACAGGTGAGAACACAGGTAACAACTCAGGTGAGAACACAGATAAGAACACAGGTGAGAACACAGGTGAGAACACAGATAACAACACAGGCAACAACACAGGTAACAACACAGGTGAGAACACAGGTAACAACACAGGTGAGAACACAGGTAACAACACAGGTGAGAACACAGGTAACAACACAAGTGAGAACACAGGTGAGAACACAGGTGAGAACACAGGTGAGAACACAGGTAACAACACAGGTGAGAACACAGGTGAGAACACAGGTAACAACACAGGTGAGAACACAGGTAACAACTCAGGTGAGAACACAGATAAGAACACAGGTGAGAACACAGGTGAGAACACAGATAAGAACACAGATGAGAACACAGGTAACAACACAGGTGAGAACACAGATAAGAACACAGGTGAGAACACAGGTAACAACTCAGGTGAGAACACAGATAAGAACACAGGTGAGAACACAGGTGAGAACACAGGTAACAACACAGGTGAGAACACAGGTGAGAACACAGGTGAGAACTCAGGTGAGAACACAGGTGAGAACACAGGTGAGAACACAGGTAACAACACAGGTGAGAACTCAGGTGAGAACACAGGTAAGAACACAGGTGAGAACACAGGTAACAACACAGGTGAGAACACAGGTAACAACACAGGTAACAACACAGGTGAGAACTCAGGTGAGAACACAGGTAACAACACAGGTGAGAACACAGGTGAGAACACAGGTGAGAACACAGGTAACAACACAGGTGAGAACACAGGTGAGAACTCAGGTGAGAACACAGGTGAGAACACAGGTGAGAACACAGGTAACAACACAGGTGAGAACACAGGTAACAACACAGGTGAGAACACAGGTGAGAACACAGGTGAGAACACAGGTAACAACACAGGTGAGAACACAGGTAACAACACAGGTGAGAACACAGGTGAGAACACAGGTAACAACACAGGTGAGAACACAGGTGAGAACACAGGTGAGAACACAGGTAAGAGGTACATCTTAAACGTTACATGACATCACAGGGCTCGACAGTGCGACTGTTTTGTTCACATTTGCGAGTTGATTATTTCCAGTGCGAATAGAAAATTACATTCAGTCGCATCAGTGCGACTCCGACAGAAACTGTAGTACATGCACCGTTTTGCTGTTAACGTGAGCACTGAGCAGTGATTTTTGATGGGTACTAATAATAACAATCATGACCAAAAATTAACAAAGACTGCAGATCAAGATAAGAAGCTGCAACTAGCAGTGAGCAGCTCTCTTTTCTGTTAGCAGTGAAGTGATGTACTCCATGACAGAACATTATAGAATATGATAATGTATACAATAACATTTAATGGTAAAAAAAAAAAGTACAGTTGCAGTAGGCTTATATTATAAATATGCAGCATATATATAGTTTATTATTATTATTATTATCATCATTATTATTTCTACGACTACTATTTTTCTGCATATTCTTGACTTTGAATGGGAGCTGCTGTAAAGCATTTCTGTTTCTGATTCATATATTATGCAGTCAGTTGTCCATATTTGAAGTTAAATTAAATGAATCAAGACAGATGTCACATTTACATGTCAGGGTGTGGTTATTATAGGCGCCTTTAAAAAATGATCCACTGCGGTCAGCCTTCGCCGGAAACTGCCGACATACTTAACAATACATAGAGCCGTCGCGGTGGTTCAGCCAGGTAGACTGATGCCTCCACTTTGGGATAAATAATAGTACTGTTTGTACAGTGCTTTCAGAACATCAGTCACCTGAAAAATGATAACAGAATTATAGGAGTGAGAGAAATGATACATCTCAAAATATTAAATATGTTGTCATTTCAATTTTGAAATTGTAATACTTGTTATTACGTAAACCCCTGTTACTTTTTATAGTTAAAATAGTTATTTTCATTTTTTCGTGGCTGGGCCACTAAAGTTACACATGGGGCCAGTCAAACTCTAATCTACTGGCCAAGCGGGCCAGGAAGAAAAGCATGTTATGTTGGACGCTGGGAGCAGCCGGGTAGCTGTAACTGTAGCTGTGAAGCTTTAAGACCTCCACACGAAGCAGCCTGGCCGTGTCCACACAGAGGACCTGATGCGCATCAGCCTCGAGGAGCCTCCACTGGAGAGCTATGACCCAGTCCAGCTGTAGAGAGGTGGCTCAGCTCCAGGCGGGTCAGGAGACCAGACTGTGTTGACTGCTGGAGCAGGGACATTCTTCCAGTTTAAATAGTTTTATCTGGACCTGGACTTAATGAATTAATGAACTTTCCTGGTTGGTTGTAATAAATGTTATATTTTCATACACACATTTGCGTTGTTTGTCTTTCCTGGTTTTTGTTAAGGCAAAGAGCCAGTTATAACATGAAGAATGAGTCTACAGGGTTAGGATTAGGCTAAATAAGTACTTTGTTTGTTTGAAAATGACGTTTTTACCAAAATTGCTGAATTTTCATTGTGCTACTAAAAAATGTTGTGTGCTACTACATTTTTCAGCATGGTAGCACAGTGCTACTTGGAACAAAGCTCAGCGTCAAGCCCTGCATCAGAACGCAGCAGCTATTGATCACATCAGGTAATAGGTGATCGATAAGGATCAACAGCAGCACACTGACCTTGATCACAGTTTGGACCTTTATATCCTGAGAAGCAGGTGCAGGAACCAGAACCTCTTAATCCAGAGTCACACACGCCGTGGACACACGAACACACTGAACACACACACACACACACACACAGGAAACAGAGGAGAGTGTGTGAGACATGAACACGACGGACGGGATCTGATTTACTGATTATTACTGTGTTACCTGAGCTACAGGTGGGACCATATCGACCAGGGGCACAGTCCTCACAGGCGACACCTGCAAAACCCACCTGACACACACACACACACACACACACACACACACGGACCCTGACAACAAAGTAACATTTCCCCAGAACCTGTTTTATATCCAGGTGTGTGTTTGATGTGTGCAGGTGTATTGTTGTGTATCCAGGTGTGTGTTTGATGTGTGCAGGTGTATTGTTGTGTATCCAGGTGTGTGTTTGATGTGTGCAGGTGTATTGCTGTGTATCCAGGTGTGTGTTACCTGACAGCTGCAGGTGCCGTTTCCTCCCAGTCCATCAGAACACACTCCTCTGTTGCTGCAGGGTCTGTCGGCCCGGTCGGGACATTCTGACAACAGGAAGCAGTGAGCAGAGGTTAGTGAAGGCTGTCAGAGTGTTGTTGTGATGTTGAGAACACACAGACGGTCCGTTGCATCACAGATCCACTCTACCTGTGTGTGTGTGTGTGTGTGTGTGTGTGTGTGTGTGTGTGTGTGCGTGCGCAGAGTGTGACCGTCAGCACATTTGAGTCCTGCTGACAGAGACTCTGCAGAGGAAGGAAGTCCTGGTTCCTGCAGGACGATCTGCATCCTGCAGGACTGGACTGGACATGTGACAGGACACACCGCTGACACCAAACATGTTCTGGTGCCACCAGAGCAGTTAGACAGCTGAACGTCTGCTGCTGCACGGGTCAGAGCCTCAGGTCATCAGGACGGTTCTCCTGGTTGTTCTTTTGTCTTCTAGCAGCTGTTGGAACACACTGTTTACACTGATTTCACCATTTACACTCCATTTATGAAAGAAGAAACATGTTATTGATCTAAACATGTCACATGTTACAAAGACACTAAACAGGAACAATATAGGCTACTTCTTTGTCCCCGTGGAGAAAGTCCCCAGACTCCCTTAACAAATGTGTCAGTTTAGTGAGTTGTTGAGTTGGAGACACTTTATAAACTCTGTGAAACTCTGTCTCTGACTCATTCTGCATTATTTGGACCTTCTTGTTCATTCAGCAAATGTTCTACATGAACTTCTTTCTGTCTGTGAGTAGAAACATGGAGTCTGTGTGTTTCAGGTCAGCCTGAAGATCTGAAGCTGCATCACTTTCTAAATCATCCTTTAAAAAGACTTTTATTTTCCAGTTCCATTTTGTTTCTTGTGTTTTATTTTCATTCTTTACAGAACTTTGAGTTCTTTGTGCTTTAATTGTTGGACTTTGATTGGGTTTGTTGCAGGATGGTTCTGGTTTAGTTTTTCCAGGTAAACTCTCTGATGTTGTTTCTTATAATAATCACAGATGATGTGAAGTCTGTTCTACGTCACAGTGATGGAGGTTTGAGACGGTGCACCACCTCCTGTTGCTAGGAGACGGGATGTGATCTCCATTTTGATTTTCTTGTGTGCATTTAAGAAGCCCGTAACAACCCAGGACCGCGGTCCCGTCCGTGACATCAGGGCTCGGACGTGGTGCCTCTGGTCTTTTCTTGAGACTTGACCACAAAAAGAATCTGAAGACTTTCCTCAAAGTGTCCGATCTCCTGATGTTCAGGTGTATTGATCACATCCCTGCTCCCCAGAGGATGAACCCTGTACATCTGATCTCCTCATCACTCTGCCAGCGGGTCAACAAACCTCTCTTTTATCGTCTCGCTGCTCTGGCCGGTAAAGCGTCTCGGGGGAACTTGTTGTGCAGGTGTGGAGGAGAACCGTGGCATTAATACGACTAAAGGTTCAAAGTGTCACACCAGGTGAGTCGGACCATAAAGACCTGGAGGTGTCAGTGAACTCACCGATACAGTCTGGACCCCAGAAACCAGGACAGCAGCTCCTCACCTCCTCCTCTCTGTAGCACTCGAAGGAGCAGCCGCTGATGGGAAGCTTCAGACTGGCTGTCCTGATGTAGTACCTGCAGAGAGACACAGGTACCTGTTCACCTGTTCACACCTGGTCCAGCTCACCAGGCTGCAGTTAGATCTCAAAACAGACCCAGTGAGCTCCGACTCTCAGGAAGCACTCAACAAAGTCTTTTTTTAAAACATCAGCTGACGTGTTTGTGTTGTTGTGTGTTTGTGTTGTTGTGTGTTTGTGTTGTTGTGTGTTTGTGTTGTTGTGTGTTTGTGTTGTTGTGTGTTTTGTGTTGTTGTGTGGTGTTGTTGTGTGTTTGTGTTGTTGTGTGTTTGTTGTTGTGTTTGTGTTGTTGTGTTGTTGTGTTGTTGTGTGTTTGTGTTGTTGTGTGTTTGTGTTGTTGTGTGTTTGTGTTGTTGTGTGTTTGTGTTGTTGTGTGTTTGTGTTGTTGCTCCGCCTCACTTGCAGTCTGCAGCCGTGGATCTGGGCGTCTGTTTGTATCCTGACAAACACGGCATCAACATGCTGATGCTGCATGAGTGACACGCCGTCCGAGTCCTCAGCACCGTCGTGTTCGAGCACAAGTTCTGACCCAAACACACAAACAAACACACAAACAAACAAACAAACACACACCTCATCAGTCGAGCTGCTGCTGACAGACTCACAACATCCAACTGGAATCAAGATTTGAAGGATGCACGAGTGTAAACAGGAAGTGAAGCTCCACACACACACACACACACACACACACACACTTTATTGATCCGTCTCATTGGCAGAGACGTGATCTGGAGTTCAACAGCCACGAGTGTAACTAAGTACATTTACTTGTGATGAATATGAATTGATTTCTCGCCCATCAGATGCAACAGATTGAGACTCATAAACACGTGTAATATATTGATCAGTGACTTTACTGAACTACATTTAACATCAGATACTTTAAGACTTTTACTCGAGTACTTTCACTTCTCACCAAAGTAACTGTAACACCATATCTTTACTCGAGTATGACTGGTGGTACCTTTCACATCACTGCTGCTCTGATAATGTTAAAATAATATGTTGTATAAATGATAGATAAGCATATTGATCGTATTGACTCTCAGCTGCAGAGAAATCTGTTACAATAATAATACAAAGTTTGATTTGCAGCAGTTTGAGATCAAAGTGTGAACTTTGATGTTCTGTGAATTCAACGACAAATCAATCAATACATCAATAAATCAATATTTAAAAGTACCTGATTTGCAGCAGCTGAGCTCTTCATCATCACCATCATCACCACCATCATCATCATCATCGTCCTCACAGAGACAAACAGCAGCAGCGTCCTCTGACAGACCTCCATGTTCCTCTGTTCTCTCAGCTGATCTGAGCTCAGTCTGTCAGAGGCTCTCCTCCTTTTCACTGTCTCTCCTCCTCCTGCTCCTGCTGCTCCTCCTCCTCCTCCTGCTCCTCCTCCTCCTCCTGCTCCTCCTCCTCCTCCTCCTGCTCCGTCGGTCCTCCATGTGTTTCCTGAACACGGCCTGGAGCTGCTGACTCAGAGGATCAACAGTCAGTGACTCCCTGAAACTGAACAGAATCACAGTCAACAGATTTTACTTCAGTTAAACCTGATTAAATGTTCTTCAGCTGTGTGTTCATCAGAACCAGGTGTGGAGCAGGTGAACACACCTGGTGGGAGGTGTGAACTCCTCCTCCTCTTCCTCTGATTCTGAAAAACCAATCAATCAAACTTTATTGATATGGCACCTTTCAAACAAATCAAAACGCAACTCAAGGAGCTTTGAGATCGATTAAATCAGAAAACAAGATGAAATATGGAGAATAAACATGAGCACTACTTATTAACACAACTGTTGATTAGAAATGTACAATAAAACAATAAAAAGTACAATTCTGATAAACAGAATAAATGGTTTATAAATGAATGAATTCAAGTATCAACAGTAAAACATCAATGATCAGATTATAAAAGACATGAGCGCGGCTGTAGCTCAGCAGGTAGAGCAGGGCAGCTAGTGAGCAGAAGGTTGCTGGTTCAAATCCCAGCTCCAGGCTGAGCTGAGCTGCATGTTGAGCCAGATACCCAAATAGCTCCTGATGTGCGGTTGGCAGCTTGCATGATTGACTGACAGCTGATTGGCTCCAGCTAAAACCCCCGCGACCCCATAAAAGGGATGAAGCGGTTACAGACGACGGATGGATTCTCCTGAACACATTTAACATCAAGTTCACAACATTTAGATATTCAAATCTGTTTTTATTCACTTTGTTGTTTCAATCAATGGCTGACGACGGCTGATGACGGCTGATGACGGCTGACGACGGCTGACGCCACCCGACTCTCCCAAAGTGTTTTAATTATTTGACGAGACTCAAAAGTCTAGAAGAAGTGAAAGAACAAACTGATCAATAACCAGAATGATTTTACTGCTGAAGCATTTAACTGAGTCGTCCTGACGTCCTGAACTCTGAGCAGCTCAAAGCTATCTGACATCAGCTAATGAGTGTGTGAGTGTGTGTGTGTGTGTGTGTGTGTGTGTGTGTGTGTGTGTGTGTGTGTGTGTGTGTGTGTGAATAGCAGGAAATCCTGGACTGTAAATAAGATTCTGTGTTCCCTCTTTCCTGAAACTTTCTGCTCCGTCATCACACACACTGCTGATAACACACACACACAGAAACACACACACACACACACACACAGAAACACACACACACACACAGAAACACACACACAGAAACACACACACACACACATTAGTGCTGAGTGGCAGGACTAACAGGACAGTCATCTCCATAAATCACATGTTGACCCACAGAAGAAGAATCTGTCTTAAATTTCACATCATCTTTGTTTCAGTGAAGAAAAGTTTAAAGTTTTGTTTCTTTTGTTGTTTTGTTTTGCTGTTTTGTTGGTTTGTTGGTTTGTTGGCGCCGCGTTTGTTGGTTGTTGGTTTGTTTGTTTTGTTGGTTTGTTTGTTTTGTTGGTTTGTGTGCTCAGAGTTAAATTCAACTCTTGATGATGACATCATAAAAGAGCTCATTAAACATCATTAAACATGATGTCACTGTTAGTAAACAGCAGGATGTTTAATAAACGATTAACTGAATGATTGTTTGTTGTAAAGTCACAGCTGATGTTTGTTTACAAACTTGGTGTCTTTCGTCTGTAAACATGATCCTGGTCGTCATTATAAAGTCACAGCTGATGTTTATAAACATTGGTTTGTCCTGTGAAGCTGTTTATAACCACTGCAGGCTGCTGTTGGTGTTATTGATCATCAGAGTGTAGACACACTTCTCCAGCAGGGGGCAGCAGAGCCTGAACACAGACAGGAAGTCTGATGAGTTTGTTGTAGTTCAGCTCTGAACAGCAGCTTCAGACACCGCCAATCTTTTTTCTTTCAACATTTTCATGTTTCAACTGGTTCAACTTCTTGATATTCTATCTTTTCTTTGTATTTTATGTATTTGTGTTAAACAACGAGGACTTCAGAGGAGAAACAAGCTTCAGTTTATTATTTACGAGATACTATAAATCAGGACAACACACTGCCGTCATTTATGGGATTATTATGGGATTACAGTTATTTACTGTATCTAAATGTCTGAGTTCAACTTAAATATAAGTTATGTTTTCAAACAGATGATTTACTGTGAGATGAAATGTTTTGGCCTGGTGATCCTGGGAAGGCTGATGGGGATCCAAGTGAATCAATACATCTATGAAGTGATGAGTTTATTAATGGACGACATGTCACTGGTGTCAATAACAACCTTCAGATTGTAGTTTTATGTAAAAATAACTCTTGTGTCTGAAACATGTTGAGTCAGTCCGTCCTGAGACGACAGAACCGCTGGTTAATAAAGAAAAAAAACGTCAGATTTACGCATAAATACATGTTTATTGACAAAATATCATACAAAACATTTAGTTTCTTCTTTCTGTTCATTTAACCAGGACGATGTTTTGTTTTCTGATTGAGTCTGAAACAACAGATTATTAATAAATGTTCTGTTTTTACAGACTTCAGGGTTAGAAACTGATCGACTGTCGTCTCCTTCAGTCTCTGAGTCTTTGAGACAAACTGAACAAAGATTCAAAGAAAACAGGTCCAGGATCAGTTCGATGAGTGAGTGTCAGAGACGCCACGACAGTCAGAAACATCCACGCTCCGTTTCAAAGCTTCTTTTGTCTTTTACAACAGCTTCAAGCTTCATCAACAGACAAACATGATGATGATGATGATGAAGAGTCTGAGGAGTGAAGCTGCTGTGAGGTCTGATGGTCTGCATCTCCTGCCACACGGCAGCAGGGTGAACTGACTGTGGCTGATGTCTGTTAGAACCTTTGATCAGGTTCTGAAGCCCACAAACACCCTGATGGGAGAGCGGAGGGCAGTGGATATGACATCCTGTGTGGACCTGATGGTTCTGCACACTCTCCCCCGAGTCTCTGTTGACTTTGTGTTGTTGTTCCTGTCTCTCTTCAGTTCTGTTCTGCTGTGAGCTGCAACATGAGCTTATTTGTTGTGTGTGTTGTTTTCTGTATTTACAGGTGTGTTGTTGTTATTTACAGGTGTGTTGTTGTTATTTACAGGTGTGTTGTTGTTATTTACAGGTGTGCATGTCGTTCATGCTCTCGCAGCGCCTGCAGCGGACGTAGCAGCACCAGACAAACTTGCACTCGCAGCGCTGGACGTTTCTCACCACGTGTGTGTTGTATCCTCGGCCGCAGCACAGCAGGTTGCAGCCGTCCGGCCCGGTGGACGTGCGGTTGCAGCGGCGTCCTCTGGTCCCGGCGATGCCGCGCCGCTGATCCTCCAGGCAGTAGTTTGGAGACTTGTTGAAGAAGATGAGTTGCTGTTTGTCAACGGGGAGGCCACGCTGATCTTTTTTCCTAATCTTCCTCCTGGAGCGGTCCGACACCTGAACGCTGTGCTCGTACCTGTCCTTCAGGTACGCGCCGACATGCTCAAATGCCGCCATTGTCCTCCAACATGTCTTCACGGCACAGGAGCCAGAGACGCCATGACAACGACAGTGTGTGGACATCGTCCTGTGGATCGCCTGAACGACAGAGTGAAAACATGAAGTCATACTTAGTTACTTTGAGTAACTATGAAGCAGTTATTTTGTAAAAACAGAGATGTGATGATTGTCTCTGTGTGGTTCTCACCTGGCGTCCGACCTCAGTGTTGTGCTGGTTCATGGTGCTCAGCGTGTACCCTCCTCTGGTCGTCGACATGTTTTTGGCAGCGTTGTCGATGAACTTGCGGCTGAACCAGGTCCCGTACTGGATGTGGTCTGAGCAGCCTCCCCAGTGCCAGCCCTCCGCTGCCGAGCCGCTGCCCTGCAGCCGGCCGTCGCAGCCACACTCCGTCATGTTGCCCTGACTGCAGGAGCGCGTCACGGCGTGGACCAACCCCGCCGCCATCACTGCATAGATAAATGCTGTTTCTTTGGTTCCTACAGCAAGAGAGATGGTCAGATGACATCATAAGTCTAGATTCAAGATCAGTTAACAATGGTAAAATACTCCAGTACAAGTTGAAGTCCTGTATGTTCAAAGACCAACTGAGCCAAGACCACCGAGGCCCAAGTCAAGTCCAACTAGGTCCAAGTCAAGACCACCGAGGCCCAAGTCAAGTCCAACAAGGTCCAAGTCAAGTCCAACAAGGTCCAAGTCAAGTCCAACTAGGTCCAAGTCAAGTCCAACAAGGTCCAAGTCAAGTCCAACTAGGTCCAAGTCAAGTCCAACAAGGTCCAAGTCAAGTCCAACTAGGCCCAAGTCAAGTCCAACTAGGTCCAAGTGCATAGACCCTTTGATCTGTTCTCTGGTGCCATCAGGTCACAATAAATGTGTCTGGAGGTTTTAAATCATCCACAGTTTAATCTTGTGGAGAGTTTTTGAGGACAAAAGAAGAAGAAATCTAAACGTTCCGGCAACTGTAGTTGGTCGGTCCTCACCGCTCGTCAGCTCGTATCCGAACACGGTGGTGTCCTGGCTGGTGGAGCAGTTCCACCTTTCGTATCTGAACTGACTCTGGCACTCGGCGATGGCCAGCTGGGCTCCGTCCTGGATGCCCGGCAGCAGGTACGGCTTCTTCCGGCACAGGTCGCGCTGTTTGTGGCTCAGAGGGAGGTTGGAACAGCCCAGCTTCTCCGGGACTCCCGCTGAGGTCACGCCCAGCCACCTGAGGAGACACCAGTCCAGCTGCAGCTTCAACAGACCTCATGGAAATATTCAGTTCTTTAAAAAGTTCACATCAGTGAGATAATCTGTAGGTAGAACTCCAAAATCAGGCTTACATAGAATCTAAATACTTTAAAGGTGGAATATGGAATATGAGCTGAATGCCGCCATCTAGTGTCTCAAGATCGTAGTCGCGACAACAAAAAAGTAATTCCAGCGGTCGGGTTGCCAGGTTTGGACAGGCAGGAGGATTGCAGCTGCCTCCGTTTCCTCCGTTTACTGGGTGTGGAGGTCGATGGGTTACGATCAGTATTCTCATATCTAGGATCAACGTGATATAATGAAAATAAGTATAGCAGAGGAGTTTGACCGACAGGTAACGTTAGCTAAGTTAGCAAGCGAGTTAGCTTACCGATCCAGGAGAAAGTTCGCCATTTCTGCGTGTGTTTTGATGCCGTGGAAATCCTTTACCTGAGTCCATCGAGCGTATGCTTCACCGATATTTACTCTGGTTTTTGCTCTTCTCCGGTCACTCAGCTGCTGGGACAGATAACGCACCGTTCGCTGGGGCTCTGAAGAGCTTGCAGACTCGCCATTTTACCCAGTGTCAGCCGAGCTGTGCCGAGCTGTGCCGAGGTTGCGAAATTAGCAACCCGCAATGCCGGCCGCTATTTGGCTGGTTTGATGTTAACAGGAAGTCATTGTCGAACCCGTCAAAATTTCTTAAATTATTTATTTCAGACTAAATATAATTTTTCAAGGAAACGCATTACTTTTAATCTGCGCCCCTCTAAACGCCCCGTGGATGTATTATTTTTGAAAAAATTTAGCTTTTAATAAGCATATTACATATTCAACCTTTAATGATGATGAGTCAGATGGTCACATGACAGGAAGTCATCTGGCACCACATCTGAGAACCGTCCTGCAAAAATGTTATCATCTATATATGAGGTGCAGGCACATGTGACGTCATTAATACCTCTAAATGGTAAGTTGGCATTTTCATAAAAGTCCGACTGAGTAGATCTCATGACAGACAGGCAGGCAGACAGTCAGACAGACAGGCAGGCAGACAGGCAGACAGACAGACAGGCAGACAGTCAGACAGACAGGCAGGCAGACAGTCAGGCAGACAGACAGACAGACAGACAGGCAGACAGTCAGACAGACAGGCAGGCAGGCAGGCAGACAGACAGACAGGCAGGCAGGCAGGCAGGCAGACAGTCAGGCAGACAGACAGGCAGGCAGACAGTCAGACAGGCAGGCAGACAGTCAGACAGACAGACAGGCAGGCAGACAGTCAGACAGGCAGGCAGACAGACAGGCAGACAGTCAGACAGTCAGACAGGCAGGCAGACAGTCAGACAGGCAGGCAGACAGACAGGCAGACAGTCAGACAGACAGACAGACAGGCAGGCAGACAGTCAGACAGGCAGGCAGACAGACAGGCAGACAGTCAGACAGACAGGCAGGCAGGCAGTCAGACAGACAGACAGACAGACAGGCAGACAGTCAGACAGACAGGCAGGCAGGCAGACAGACAGACAGGCAGGCAGGCAGGCAGACAGACAGACAGACAGGCAGGCAGGCAGACAGTCAGGCAGACAGACAGACAGGTAGGTAGGCAGACAGACAGACAGACAGGCAGGCAGGCAGGCAGACAGTCAGGCAGACAGACAGACAGGTAGGTAGGCAGACAGACAGACAGACAGACAGTCAGGCAGACAGACAGGCAGGCAGACAGACAGTCAGACAGTCAGGCAGGCAGGCAGACAGACAGGCAGACAGACAGACAGACAGACAGTCAGGCAGACAGACAGACAGGCAGGCAGGCAGACAGACAGTCAGACAGACAGGCAGGCAGGCAGACAGACAGTCAGGCAGACAGACAGACAGGCAGGTAGGCAGACAGACAGGTAGGCAGACAGACAGGCAGGCAGGCAGAGAATTCTTAAATAAACCGTTTTTCTAACGGACTTCAGGCTCTTTCGTTCTCAGAAGTGCTAAAAAAGCGCTGAACAGCAAATGAAGCTGCGACGCTGTGAGCGCTTAAATTGACCCTTTTTGAAGTGGACTTTGGTTTATTGATCAGCCAGCAGCCGCTCTGCAGAGCACCGGAACCTTCCAGCCTCGTTCTGATTGGTCGCTTCAGGTGCGTGCGGAGAAAATGTAACTCATAATAACTTGGTATTTAATTTGACAGAACCACTGGTCCTTATAAACTCACTGTGTACTAACGGAGCTCGGTTCGAATGGATTTTCCGAAGTTAACTGCGTCCAGATCAGACCCGGGAGTCCAGATCAGACCCGGGAGTCCAGATCAGACCCGAGAGTCCAGGATCAGACCCGGGAGTCCAGATCAGACCCGGGAGTCCAGATCAGACCCGGGAGTCCAGGATCGGACCCGAGAGTCCAGATCAGACCCGACAGTACAGATCAGACCCGACAGTACAGATCAGACCCGGGAGTCCAGGATCAGACCCGACAGTACAGATCAGACCCGACAGTCCAGATCAGACCCGGGAGTCCAGGATCAGACCCGAGAGTCCAGATCAGACCCGGGAGTCCAGATCAGACCCGAGAGTCCAGATCAGACCCGGGAGTCCAGATCAGACCCGAGAGTCCAGATCAGACCCGGGAGTCCAGGATCAGACCCGGGAGTCCAGATCTCCCTGAATTCGTTTTATGTATTTCAAATACTCAAATGTTAGATTGGAATCTATTGTTTGTTTTAACGGACGATGACGCGTCACTCTTGTGTGGAACCACAGTCAACACTCGCTGCTCGGCGTTAAATTGACGGTTTCTTGAGTGGACCCTGGTGGATGGTGCAGCTCATACTCACATCCAGCTGGCTCTGCAGCACAGCGGACACACGCACACCAGCAGCAGCGTCAGAGTGCACAAGTGTCGGACCGCACGGCTCCGTCTCTCCATGACCTCCTCATCTGTCCAGCAGCACGAGTCTCGGCCTCATACTAAAACCCGGTCCCGGAGCGCCTCAGTTAATCCTGGTCTCAGTAATGATCCTGGAGTGATGATGATGATGATGGTGATGTGATGAAGACTCTCCTGGAGGACTCTGCTCAGCTCTCGGTCAAGTTTGTGTTCTGCAAGAGAAGCAGCAGGACCAGCGGACCAGTCTGCGTCCCGGAGGATCCTCATTGGACCAGCCGAGGATTCATATTCAGCAGCTGACGTCACAGCTGCATTCTAATTGGACGGACGGTAGGATCAGACAGACAAACAGCAGACTGTCTCGTGGTTGTTCAGACGATCTGAGATCAGATAACTCTTAATCAACAGAATTTTGAATGGAGTTTGGTGCAACAACTGCATTTATCAGACTCTTCTGTTCAGAGTGACTGACAGTGATTCAGTCACACACTGATGGTGGCATGTGAGACCAGCACCAGGAGCAGCCTGGCTTCAGCATCTTGCCCAAGGACACTTCAACATGCAGGCCAGGGGAATCGAACCAGCCACCTTCTGATAACAAGAGGCCAGCTCTGCCCCTGAGCCACAGCCGCCCTGCTGCGGTGTTAACACTGTCACAAGATGTTCATCAGTAACATTTGCCTGATATTTGAATGGAGTTTGGTGTAAAACAAAGAAACTTCATCACAACTCAAATCAGACATTTGTCAGGTTTAATAAGAGTGAATTCTTCTCTGTTGGATCATTTACAACCAAATAATAATCAAGTCTTCTGTCGTTTCCTGCAAAGACCGATGACAAAGTCAACGTGTGACTGTGCGGTGTCGGCCGGGTTCTAACGACACCGGACAGATGGAACAAACTCAGTTGAACAGCTGAGTTCTGATGATCAGTCCGTCTACACAGAGTCAGTTTGCTTCATTTCTGAATGGAGTTCAAACAGGAAGGTTAAAACATGTTTTTACAAAGAAAATAAAGCAAATGAAAGCATTTCACATTCAAACTAATCACATCTGTTTGGGCAACAAATCAATAAACTTCAGCTTTTATCAACACGACTCGTTTGTTTTACAGAACAATCATCCAGAGTTAACTTTCACACGTTCTCAGTTCATCCTGGGAAAAAGACACTTCTTGTTCTCTTATAAAGGCAGCTGATGAAACGTTTAGGATACACAGAAGTTTTATTGCAAAGACAAAATATAAAGACACGATTTACAGTTTTCAAAAAGTGTGAATTTGTGAAAGTTTTAAGTAGAAAACAGATTTTGAAGATGTTAAACTTTCAGGAGCAACAGAAGAAGTTGAGTTGAAATGAAACTGTTTCATGTTTTCATGTCTGTGCCGGTTTGCTTTCTGGTAAACATGTTCATAAAGAGCAGAGGAGAATCATAATGTTCATATAAATATTCATATATTCTATTTTCCAGCATGTAAACATGTCTAGAGACAAAGGCACAATATTCATCTGTAGAAAAATATAAAAAATATAAGCAGAGAGTAAAATAAGACATTTCCTTCACATGATAAACGCGGTTATCAGCGAGTCTTTGGTGCTGAATATTATCTGACATACACAATAAAGTGATGGACTGAGGTATATTAATATAAATATAAATACAATGTGGACAAGGAAACAAAGAGGCTGATGTGAGTCCAACTACATCTGAGAGCTTCACTTCCACCTGCAGACCAGCCGCTCTGCGCTAACACCACTCAGCGCACATGAGAAACTAGCTAGGAACTCATTAGCGAGCATGCTAACCCGCTACTACTTATTAGCTAACTCGCTGGTGCACTTAAAGAAAAACCCTGAAGCGCATTAAAGAGCAGCTATCATGTGTCAGAAATGAGTCCCTGTACATTAGATACAAGTCAGTGTCCATTAGGCAGCTAGCAGGTTAGCATCACAGCTATCACCTTCACATAACAACTAGCTGGTTAACATTACAATAGCTGGTGAGCAGCTAGCTAAACGTAGCTGGTGTGAGCTGAAACTGGCCGGTACACGTCACCAACCCAAAGCCTTCCTCTGCTGCTCGTCAGAAACTGTTCCGTGTGTTCTGCTTGTGTTTATTAACGACTGCACATGAGGAAATCTTTCAGGTGCTTCTGATGACGGACTCGCTGAGCTTCATGGAGCAGCAGGAAAAGGTTCCGTCTGTTTTTACTCTGGATCTTCAACTCTGAAGTTCTTTCATTGTTGTGATGTCACGTAGAGAGCTTATCTAATGTTTACAATAATAAAGTTCAGTTCATTGATCCACATACACACACACACACACGCACGTACACACACACACACACGCACGTACACACACACACACACACACTCTCTCTCAGGTGTTTCTGGGACACAGGCGGCTCAGCAGGATCTCAGAGTACACCTGGTTCACTGGTCCTCTCACATGATAGGACGAGGGTTTGGGCCACGCCTCCTGGTCCATGTCCTGCACGGCTGATTTGCTGCTGAGTCCTGGTCCGGTTCTGGTCCTGGTGGTTGTGGACGTCGTGTTGTCTGGAAGCCTGTTGGACCAAAACTTGTCCACCTGTGAAGAGAGCCAACAGCTGCTTTAATGTTCGTTAGCAAGGTGTCTGAACGTCGACTTCCCTGATTGGTCCAGGAGATTCTGATCAGATGATTCTCATTGGGTGGTTTTCAGACTTGAATCATGAAAGCTGAGTTTTCATTGGCTGTCTTATATCTCATATCATTATCTCCAGTGTTGGGTCAGTGACTCAGTGTGCTGCTGAACCAGGAACAGTCACTGTTAACCCAGGTCTGATGTGAAAATACAAACAGAACCAGTCTCCGGGTCAGAACCTGTTAGCTCGAGTGTCCTTGTGTTTGTCAGACGTCTGCAGGCTGTGGCGCTGTGTTACCTGGTGGAAGTGACAGGCACAGCGGCCCTGCAGGAACTCTTTGTATCGACCCATCGTGATGCTGAATGTGTCGATCACCTCGTACCCATGATGCTTTGCTGTGGCGATGATGTTTTGATTCTCTGCGTACAGATCCTGGATCTCTCTCTGAAACAAAGGACAGATCCAGGTGAGGCTGCTGATCAGCACCACCACAGACTCTCACGTGTTATCTGACAGAACCGTACCAGACTGAGGGATCGGATCCCGTCCACAGGAAGATGGAAGCCCATCCCCAAAGATTTCAGCACCACCAGCACGTCACTGAGAGACTCTCTGAGGAGGAAGAGGAGGCGGAGACACAGCACGTTGTCATAGAAATCAGCGTTACCTGACAGCAACACTTTGAAGAGCCGGGTGTCCGTCACAGTCCGGTCCACTAACAGTGATTCCTCTCTGACAGATGCAGGTTTAAACCCCGTTCAAGGAGAAGAATCAACTCTGAAGTCTCTCTGGACTCTGAGTCCGACTCACACTTCCACCGTCGCCATCCTGCAGCAACACAACTCTCACGAGATTTCAGGCGAACCTTGTGTTTCTTGTGGCAAAAGGATGAATATTGAACTAAAAGTCTGTAGGAATGTTTCTGTATAAAGACAAGAGACTGAAACACGGAGTAGCAGAACTGTGACGGCTGCAGTCGCCCTGAAGGATTCAACTGAGGCTCTGATGATCAGATCTACTGGACAGGTGAGTGCCCATCATAGAGCCAACTTCAAAATACTGCATGTTCCCTTTAATCGTTATTTAGAAAACTCAACTCAAGACTGAGGTCAACAACTTAGAACCAATCCAAACCAAAACCAAAACACCTGTGCTCTACAGTTTCAGTGCTACACAGCTGAAGTGATCGCCATAAACAGACGTCCATGTATCATATATCATATATCATATGTCTCTATCAGGAGTCTTACTGTAAATCAAACACATTTACATTTACATTAGAGCTGGAGTTCCACAGGGACCAACCTCTGGCCTCTGATGTAAAGCTGTACGCTGACGACACGGTTGTATTTAAAAACAGTCTCAGCTGTGCAGGATGCTGGAGATCAAACTATTACATGTTCAGAACATGTTGGTGCTGCTGGATGTGTCCGTGGATCTGCTCACCTGTTGAGCACCTCTCTGATGGTCCTCAGGTGATCTGTGTTGAGCCACTGGACTCCACCCACCACCAGGACTGTCAGGTTAGAATTCACCAGAGGTTGTGACCTTTACAGAGGAAACTGATTAGCACAGAAACACCACATGACCTCACATCAACAGTACTTCCTGTCACCTGTCGATGAGCTGCAGCAGAGCCTGTCTGAACGTCGGCCTCTTCTTCTTCTCCAACCAGAACTGAGGGTAGTACGAGTAGCTGACCTGCGTCCGGTCGCTGTTCAGGTTCCTGTAGACCAGCGTGTCGTGAGCCTTCCCCCAGTCCTCCAGGCTGACGTTCACCCGCTCCATCAGGAAGTACATCATCCCACGATTGGTCGAGTCCCCGATGAACAACACCTGAAGACAGATGGGACCAATCATCTTCTTGCAGTCCACAGGTGAGTCACCTCAACAGGTGAGTCACCTCCAGAGGTGAGACACCTCAACAGGTGAGTCACCTCTACAGGTGAGCCACCTCCACAGGTGAGTCACCTCTACAGGTGAGTCACCTCCACAGGTGAGACACCTCAACAGGTGAGTCACCTCTACAGGTGAGCCACCTCCACAGGTGAGTCACCTCTACAGGTGAGTCACCTCCACAGGTGAGACACCTACACAGGTGTCCAACAGACGGGATGTGTGAGGAGAGACAGACAGGAAGTGTGAGGAGAAACAGGCGGGAAGTGTGAGGAGAGACAGACAGGAAGTGTGAGGAGAGGCAGACAGGATGAGGAAGTGTTAGGAGAGACAGACAGGAAGTGTGAGGAGAGACAGACAGGATGAGGAAGTGTTAGGAGAGACAGACAGGAAGTGTGAGGAGAGACAGACAGGATGAGGAAGTGTTAGGAGAGACAGGCAGGAAGTGTGAGGAGAGACAGGCAGGAAGTGTGAGGAGAGACAGACTGGATGTGTGAGGAGAGACAGACGGGATGTGTGAGGAGAGACAGACGGGATGTGTGAGGAGAGACAGACGGGAAGTGTGAGGAGAGACAGACAGGATGAGGAAGTGTTAGGAGAGACAGACAGTAAGTGTGAGGAGAGACAGACAGGATGAGGAAGTGTTAGGAGAGACAGGCAGGAAGTGTGAGGAGAGACAGACGGGATGTGTGAGGAGAGACAGACAGGATGAGGAAGTGTTAGGAGAGACAGACAGGAAGTGTGAGGAGAGACAGACAGGAAGTGTGAGGAGAGACAGGCAGGAAGTGTGAGGAGAGACAGACTGGATGTGTGAGGAGAGACAGACGGGATGTGTGAGGAGAGACAGACGGGATGTGTGAGGAGAGACAGACGGGATGTGTGAGGAGAGACAGACGGGAAGTGTGAGGAGAGACAGACAGGATGAGGAAGTGTTAGGAGAGACAGACAGTAAGTGTGAGGAGAGACAGACAGGATGAGGAAGTGTTAGGAGAGACAGGCAGGAAGTGTGAGGAGAGACAGACGGGATGTGTGAGGAGAGACAGACAGGATGAGGAAGTGTTAGGAGAGACAGACAGGAAGTGTGAGGAGAGACAGACAGGATGAGGAAGTGTTAGGAGAGACAGGCAGGAAGTGTGAGGAGAGACAGACGGGATGTGTGAGGAGAGACAGACGGGAAGTGTGAGGAGAGACAGACGGGAAGTGTGAGGAGAGATAGGCGGGATGTGTGAGGAGAGACAGACAGGAAGTGTGAGGAGAGACAGACGGGATGTGTGAGAAGAGACAGACAGGAAGTGTGAGGAGAAACAGGCGGGAAGTGTGAGGAGAGACAGACAGGAAGTGTGAGGAGAGGCAGACAGGATGAGGAAGTGTTAGGAGAGACAGACAGGAAGTGTGAGGAGAGACAGACAGGATGAGGAAGTGTTAGGAGAGACAGGCAGGAAGTGTGAGGAGAGGCAGACAGGATGAGGAAGTGTTAGGAGAGACAGACAGGAAGTGTGAGGAGAGACAGACAGGATGAGGAAGTGTTAGGAGAGACAGGCATGAAGTGTGAGGAGAGACAGACAGGATGAGGAAGTGTTAGGAGAGACAGGCAGGAAGTATGAGGAGAAACAGGCGGGAAGTGTGAGGAGAGACAGACAGGAAGTGTGAGGAGAGGCAGACAGGATGAGGAAGTGTTAGGAGAGACAGACAGGAAGTGTGAGGAGAGACAGACAGGATGAGGAAGTGTTAGGAGAGACAGGCAGGAAGTGTGAGGAGAGGCAGACAGGATGAGGAAGTGTTAGGAGAGACAGACAGGAAGTGTGAGGAGAGACAGACAGGATGAGGAAGTGTTAGGAGAGACAGGCAGGAAGTGTGAGGAGAGACAGACAGGATGAGGAAGTGTTAGGAGAGACAGGCAGGAAGTGTGAGGAGAGACAGACGGGATGTGTGAGGAGAGACAGACGGGAAGTGTGAGGAGAGACAGACGGGAAGTGTGAGGAGAGACAGACGGGAAGTGTGAGGAGAGACAGACAGGATGAGGAAGTGTTAGGAGAGACAGACAGGAAGTGTGAGGAGAGACAGACAGGATGAGGAAGTGTTAGGAGAGACAGGCAGGAAGTGTGAGGAGAGACAGACAGGATGAGGAAGTGTGAGGAGAGACAGGCAGGAAGTGTGAGGAGAGACAGACGGGAAGTGTGAGGAGAGACAGGCAGGAAGTGTGAGGAGAGACAGACGGGATGTGTGAGGAGAGACAGACGGGAAGTGTGAGGAGAGACAGACGGGAAGTGTGAGGAGAGACAGACGGGAAGTGTGAGGAGAGACAGGCAGGATGTGTGAGGAGAGACAGACGGGATGTGTGAGGAGAGACAGGCAGGAAGTGTGAGGAGAGACAGACGGGAAGTGTGAGGAGAGACAGACGGGATGTGTGAGGAGAGACAGATGGGAAGTGTGAGGAGAGACAGACGGGATGTGTGAGGAGAGACAGACGGGAATTGTGAGGAGAGACAGACAGGATGTGTGAGGAGAGACAGACAGGAAGTGTGAGGAGAGACAGACAGGAAGTGTGAGGAGAGACAGAAGTGTGAGGAGAGACAGACAGGAATTGTGAGGAGAGACAGACAGGATGTGTGAGGAGAGACAGACAGGAAGTGTGAGGAGAGACAGACGGGATGTGTGAGAAGAGACAGACAGGATGTGTGAGGAGAGACAGATGGGAAGTGTGAGGAGAGACAGACAGGATGTGTGAGGAGAGACAGGCGGGAAGTGTGAGGAGAGACAGACGGGATGTGTGAGGAGAGACAGACAGGAAGTGTGAGGAGAGACAGGCAGGATGTGTGAGGAGAGACAGACAGGAAGTGTGAGGAGAGACAGGCAGGATGTGTGAGGAGAGACAGACGCGAAGTGTGAGTAGAGACAGACAGGAATTGTGAGGAGAGACAGACAGGATGTGTGAGGAGAGACAGGCGGGAAGTGTGAGGAGAGACAGACGGGATGTGTGAGGAGAGACAGACAGGAAGTGTGAGGAGAGACAGACAGGATGTGTGAGGAGAGACAGACAGGAAGTGTGAGGAGAGACAGGCAGGATGTGTGAGGAGAGACAGACAGGATGTGTGAGGAGAGACAGGCGGGAAGTGTGAGGAGAGACAGACGGGATGTGTGAGGAGAGACAGACAGGATGTGTGAGGAGAGACAGACAGGATGTGTGAGGAGAGACAGACAGGCAGACAGGTGAGTACAATGAGTCCTCACCTTCCTGTCCCTCATACAGTGCTGCAACAGAGGACGGTCCACCAGCGGGTGGTAACAGCCATCTGGTTGCCAGGCAACCTCCCTCCAATCACACGTCCTGTTGTCAGAACAGCTGAGACACGGAACCACCCACCGACCTGAGACAGGTGAGTCAGAGTCAGGAGGTTGTTAGCGTAGCTTAGCATAAACACGGAGCTGTCTGTTATGTTGCATCTAATAATTAAATAAATATAAACAGTATAAAATACTAAATAATAGAAAATGAACAGAGAACAGAATGTGTTTAGTGTTTCTGCTGCAGCTGTTTGTTCATATCAATAATCATATTCTCCACAGGTGACACACAGGAAGTAACATCACACCTGGTTGGTGTCCAGAGCTGCAGGTGTGAAGTGAAGCATGAGACTTGATGAAGGGCTGGAGACCACAGGAGAGATCGGGCTGAACCAGCAGACCGCAGTCCTGCAACAGAACCACAACAGAACAGAACCACGTTATTCTCAATGAGCCGCTTCACCAGTCTGACATTTTAATAAAACTACATCTGTCAGAAAAGACACGAAACAAAATATAATAATAATAATAATAATAATAACAATAATAATAATAATGATTTATTCTATCAAACTTGTATTAACTATTTGCAGCAGAACCATCTGAAACATCACTGACTGCACTAAAAGTCCCCAGACTCCCTTAACAAATGTGTCAGTTTAGTGAGTTGTTGAGTTGGAGACACTTTATAAACTCTGTGAAACTCTGTCTCTGACCCATTCTGCATTATTTGGACCTTCTTGTTCATTCAGCAGATGTTCTACATGAACTTCTTTCTGTCTTTGAGTAGAAACATGGAGTCTGTTTGTCTCAGTGATGGACGGGTTTGTTTCATACAGAGCAGGAAGTGACATCACATCACTGAGGTCACTGTGAAGAGATGAACACTGTAATCAGATTACTTAGAATGTTGATATCAGGACTGAATTCTCTCACTGAGAGATTTCCCATAATGCAACAGGAGCAGCATGACTTTTTTCTTCTTCGTCTGTCCTCGTTATTGAACATTTCCCTCCTCTTCCTCTTCTTCTGCTGCTCTTTTAAATCAAAGCCTTTTCTTCTTCTTCTCTTTGTGTCACAGATCTCTGCCGTGTGTTGTCCCATCATCCTCTGCTGCTCTCAGAGGTCAGAGGTCAAATAAACCCGACCCGCTGGGCTCAGGGGCCCCGTGGGAGCCGCCACGTCTGGCCCTGACTTCAGAGTCGCCGCCACGCACACACACGTCCTTACAGACACACACTCTTCTTCTGCTGCTGCTGCAGGTTTTGTCGCGGCGGCGTCACATTCTGCACGCCGGTGTCGCAGCTCGCAACAAAGTGAGAGAAGAAAACTTAACAGGGATTTTCTTGTTCGTACCTGAGCTCAGTGTAAACGCTCAAACAGACAGGACGCTGGTCTGAGATCAGCCGCCGACACCGACTGAAGCACCACAAACACCGCCGTCACCTTTCATCCCGCAGCACGCCGCCGTCTGAGCTCGCTGCCACGTCAACGCTCCTCAAGCTTTGTCTTCTGAAGTCAGACACCACAATATGATCAATAAGATCAATATGACCCCTCCTGTGACTCAGAGCAACAGCTGGTTCTGATATAACATGAGGAGAATGAAGATCGGTACCAGACAAGGCTCAGCTCGTTTCCTTCCGCTTTATCCATGTGGGTCGCGGGTGATGTTACCGCTTTATACCACCTTTTTTCAAGGTGGAGCGGGGGTACTGGGGCCAAATCCAGTGGCTCTATGGGCGAAGGCCAGGGTACTCCCTGGATGAGTCGCCAGCTCATCGCAGGACCCTTACTGATGGCAGTGGCTGCCACAAAGGTGCCAACTGCGGGAACTGGGAGCCAGGGATTCGAACCAGCGACCTTCCGGTCACTAGTCCTCAGCTCTACCCACTGAGCTACAGCCTGCTACGCTGCTGCAGCCCCCCTCCCTCACACAGGTGCAGTGTCTGCTCTCACCTGGTCAGATACGTTCAAGCTCAAACTGTCAACAATGGAGGAGAACAGACAACAACAACAGAGCAGAAACATGCTCCCCCATCACCCACGTCACAGAGAAGAAATAAGAAGACTGACAAAGAAAAACAGTGTAAAAATAAGAACTGGACCAAGCCAGAGAGAAAACAAGGATAAATATCAGAGTCATCTCAGAGGTGGAGGAGCCGCAGGGTCAGTGAGGACTTTTCTGCTGGACAGGTAAGAACCTGCTGGATATATGTTTCATTCTATGTTTTAAACACAAGGATAAGATGGCGGCAGTTACAGTAATACTGGCTATAGCTCATATCTGTGTACGATGTTGCAGTCGAGCTACGTAGCTTGTTGGTAAATCTAGCTTGTTAGCTTGTATGCTAACTCCGGTGTTTAGCTTTGTGTTTATGGCTGCTGGTTAGCAAAAGTGTCTTTAAGTGAGCGGGCAAATATAATAACGTTAGTTTGTGTTCAGGAGCTCTGAAGTGGTTGAATTGGTTTAGAGAAATAATGTTCCTTCAGAAAGGCTTCAGAAAGGCAGCATGGTGAAAATGTTGCACCTGCTAATGATCACCTGGTAGCTCCGCCTACCGACATGTGAGGAATACTGTTTGTTACTCTGGATATCTGCAGTGATCTGCATGAGGCACTGTCACTGTAATTTAGTTGTATTGATTAGAAATAGAACAATCAGGGCTTATGTTGTTGCTGTTATTTTGCATGGGACATCTTGGTTATCTGGCGTCCTCTGTTACCATGGTTACAAGCCTGCTGTGCATGAGCAGGCTCCTCCCAGGCTGTGGGAGGGGCTTAGAAGGCAGAGAGGAAGAAGGAGTGACCTGGGGGCTGTGTCATTCTAATGTTCTGCAGCTTTAATGTTGATATAATTATATACATTTGTTTAATAATCCCTGTGTTGTGCACTTTTACATCCAGGGTGACAACAAACATCTCAAGTCTTGATTATATTGTTTATTAATAACTCTAATAACTTTCTTCTTAGACAGCCTTTCAGAACCAAAGTTCTTTCATATCTGCGACAACGTGATTTATTTCATTCTGCTAGAGAATAAAAAAAAAAAAATTCTTTGTGAGACTGAATATTGTTTCTGCTGTCCATCAGTCCTGCTGTCCATCAGTCCTGTCTCACAGGTGTGTCCTCACAGATGTGTCTCACAGGTGTGTCCTCACAGATGTGTCCTCACAGATGTGTCTCACAGATGTGTCCTCACAGATGTGTCCTCACAGACGTGTCTCACAGATGTGTCCTCACAGATGTGTCTCACAGATGTGTCTCACAGATGTGTCCTCATAGATGTGTCCTCACAGACGTGTCTCACAGATGTGTCCTCATAGATGTGTCTCACAGATGTGTCTCGCAGATGTGTCTCACAGATGTGTCCTCACAGATGTGTCCTCACAGACGTATCTCACAGATGTGTCCTCATAGATGTGTCTCACAGATGTGTCTCGCAGATGTGTCCTCACAGATGTGTCCTCACAGACGTGTCTCACAGATGTGTCCTCACAGATGTGTCCTCACAGATGTGTCCTCACAGATGTGTCTCACAGATGTGTCTCGCAGATGTGTCCTCACAGATGTGTCCTCACAGATGTGTCTCGCTGATGTGTCCTCACAGATGTGTCCTCACAGATGTGTCTCACAGATGTGTCTCACAGGTGTGTCCTCATAGATGTGTCCTCACAGATGTGTCCTCACAGATGTGTCTCGCTGATGTGTCCTCACAGATGTGTCCTCACAGATGTGTCCTCACAGATGTGTCTCGCTGATGTGTCCTCACAGATGTGTCCTCACAGATGTGTCCTCACAGATGTGTCTCACAGATGTGTCTCACAGGTGTGTCCTCATAGATGTGTCCTCACAGATGTGTCCTCACAGATGTGTCTCACAGATGTGTCCTCACAGATGTGTCCTCACAGATGTGTCTCACAGATGTGTCTCACAGGTGTGTCCTCATAGATGTGTCCTCACAGATGTGTCCTCACAGATGTGTCTCACAGATGTGTCCTCACAGATGTGTCCTCACAGATGTGTCTCACAGATGTGTCTCACAGATGTGTCTCACAGATGTCTCTGTGCTGAGAACATCCACATTCTGCTGCTTCTAACGGGATTCTGTATTGAATGTTGAATCACAGTTTGGGCCACAGAACCATGGTCCGGAGCACAGTTCACTTTTCCTTGTTTAGAGTCCGACTGGATCAGCACTGATGGGATGAAGTCACTTTAAGTCTGTGAGGTTGAGTCTAAAACAAAGTGTCTCAGTGGGAGTTTGATCTGAATCCGTCCCCTCGAACAGAAACACAGAAATAATCCTGGGTGTGATCAAAGAGCCGGACCGATCCCAGGTCTGATCTGATGTGACTCTCTCAGTAAACCATCTGATAATCCGGATCAACACATCGGGTCAGACAGACTGCTGGAGTCTCCTCAGGACAGACACACAGTCTCTACTGAGGACAAACTGGATGAAATAAAGACACCAACACAAAATCAAAAGAGAGAAAAACTGAGTGAACTTTTAGTTTCTGAGCAGTGAAGTTTGTCGTCAGCATCGTGAACAGCTGATCACAGTCTTCTTCTTCAGTTGTCTTCAGTTGACGCTCAGAGTTCAGCACCACTAATTCTCCTGACGGCGCCGAGGATCCTCACCTACCTCACCTTCAAACAGGTTTGAGGAGTAAAAGCGTCGACGTGTTTTTATCCAGCAGCAGTTTGACTCAAACAGAAGGAGCGAACAGAGGAGTATGTTGAGTGTGGAACAGATTCTCTCTGTCGTTTATCTGAATTTATTCCTTCAAGCTGCTGATCACAAACACGTGTTGGACCGAAGAGAGGACGGGTTCTCTCTCCTGCTGGAGATTTAATGTTCTGACTGCGGGAGGATCCCTGCTGTCAGCTGCACCGCACAACCAACATGTGTGATAATGACTTGTAGTTTGAAATATGAGATCAGACTTAAACAGCTCAAACAGAAACATTTTTATGTGAAGGTTTAATGTGAGTCGACAAATCACACGTCAGAAACATGTCGGCATCACAGCAGACTGTCGTCAGAACATCACACAGCTTCTTATCTGAGCCACGAAAACGCTGTTCAAGTTTCTACGTCTGAAGTTTAGAAGACGGGCGGAGGTCAGACGTCGTTCACTGAAACCACACTGACACCCAACAGAGGCTGCTCCATAGGTGTTAGCCAGTGTTAGCTAACGTCAGCGTTAGCTCATGTCAGCGTTAGCTTACCAACAGGCTAACATCACCTGGCTTCAGTTTTAAGCTAATTTATTTTATTTTAATTTAGCAGAGAAATGTTGGTGCTAGTTGTTAAAGTCTCAAGCTAATGGCTCAATCGTTAGCATTAGTGGCTACTCTCTGTCTTCTCTGTCTTCACGTCATCATTACTGTTACTCTGTTATTACATTTCAGTTAGCATGGTAGTTAGCTTGTTAGCAGCTGCAGCTGTTGGGTGTAATATATCTGTTATTTAATCTTTGTCCAGATGAAATGTTGCTCATGTTTGTAGCTCTGTAAATCTCTCAGTGTCCCGTGCTAACGTGTAGCCGGCTCTAAAGAACTGAGGGCTGAAGTCTGAGGAGTTATTTGAGGTGAACAATGAAAGCTGCAGTATCCTTGAGATCCTGGATCTGGTCCATCTGGATCATCAGCACAGATTAGATCATGATTCAGAGATTAAGGCCAGCATTACAGTCTGATCCCCTCACTGAGAGAAAGACTGTTAGACTACAGAGCAGCTAATCACAGAGAGTGATGCTAATCCCACACAAGCACCAGAGACACAACCTATAAACGTTTCCTGCTAGCTTACATTAGACACAAAATGCAAATTGTTAGCCTGCATGTAATCTCAGGAAGCAGAGAAATGTAGGAACGCGTGCTTCATAATGGATTGGATTTGTATGGCGCTTTTCAAGACGCCCAAAGCGCTCTTACAGGGTTCAGTGTGTTTTCTTGTGTTAGCTTTGACATCTCAATCATGCATTCACATTATTTCAGACCGACATGTTACTGTTCTCTACAGTAACTCTGTCAGCATTCTCATTTTTAGCCACACTTCACCAAAAACCAGACAAGTCAAGACAACATTAGCATATAAACTAGGCGAGCTAATGTTGTTTTTATTGCACTTGTTTTGAATAAATTATATTTGAACTGCTTAAAAATATTTTAAATGAAATATTTGAATACCACAAACTACAGGAAGAGGTAGTTAGCATCATGAGCCAGCAGCTGTGTAGCATTAGCTAACATCATGTTTAGCTGTCCACAGCGTTCGGCACAGCCAGGGCCCGTCCTCCATTTGGCCTCGGTGTTGTTGCCACGGAAACCAGGGCTCGGTAACCCTCTCAGCACCGCGCTGGCTACACTCAGGGCTGCCATGGAAACACCAGCAACCACAGACTGATTCGATTCTCCACGCTTGCAGAACAAACAACGGTTTTATTGTGTCGAATCAAAGTGGCGAGCAGACGGTGATGGAACGAGAGGAAGAAGGACAGACAGTCACAGACATGTTTGAGACGGCCTCCAGCCAATCAGAGCGCAGTATTCTCTCAGTGTGGTTCATGTTGGAGGTGAGAACGTCGTCAATATAACTGCATAAACTCAAAGGTCTGTGAAAGTGCGGCATCATGGGAAATATTAACAACCCAAAGAACAAAACAGTCGTTAACAGATTTCCCAATAAGAAGGTGAAACAACGACAGCAGTGAAACGAGCCCAGAACTTATTGACCCACAACACCATTTAATGACATTCTGCTGTTCTACAGAAACCCGACACCGTCTGACTCCTCGCAGCCTGAAACGTGACGTCAGCGTCAGACACTCATCATCCCGTCACTCACTGATCTGCTGCTGTGGTTCTGTGACATCGGACCTCAGAGCAGTGAAGACCTGCAGCGTCACAGCTGGACTTCAGTTCACTGACCAACACAAACCAGGTGGAAGTTTCCTGGAAACACTTTAAAGAAAGCAGCAGCTGCTTCCTGCAGAGGCAGAACCATGTGACCGAGTCCTGGACTCACCGTCTGAAGGTTTCAGGTGATTCACCTGTCTGTTCACCTGCCGACCCGATCGGACCTGTAACACGAGACATGAAGCTCTTTAAGAGCCGAGCAGGAGGGTGAATCAACTCTGACTCTTGTTCAGTGGCATCGATCATGTGATCAGGTGTGTCGTGACCTGAAGCTGCAGCCGGTGAGCACCTGTCAGCCCGACCCGGCCCGACCCGGCCTTTTCATGTTATCTTCACATGACTGAACTTGAAAGAGGCGACGCCACACGGCATCAATGGCCTCTCTGTCCTCCGGGGGCCCATCAGGGAACGCCCACTCTGTTCCTCTACCTGCTGCAGGTAGATCAGAGAGGACAGGTGAGGCGAGGCCGGCGAGGCCGGCGAGGCCGGAGCGGACGGGTCCGTACGAAACTCCAGAAGAAGAACTCAGAGACACAAAGAGTGAAAACTGTGCGCAGCAACAGACGGAACGAATCAAAGTGTAACGTCGTTTGTCTCTAAAGACCAACAAGAATGTAGAAAACTTCAAACCCAGTTCTGAATGTGTTTCACTTCCTCACAGCCAAACTTTAAGTTCATCAGAACCAGATGGAGACATGGTTCACATTACAGCTGCAGACACACACAGTCAGCTCTCATTACAGTCAGCACACAGCGCTGCGCTGTGATTGGTGGAGCTGTGCGTGTTGTTCTATAGTTAATAACTTCCTGATGGCGTTGAACACCTGAGGTCCAACCAGCCGCTCGCTCACACTCATCAGACGAAGCTCGGCGCTGCTCGCTGAGCTGAAGCGTTGTGTGTTCGCAGCTTCACAGCTGCTCTCACATCAGCTGGTTCTCCTCTGAATCATTTGACTGGATTTGCATAAAGTTGAATTCTCAATGCAAATCAGGAGAGTCCAGTGGGACCGCTGGACTCTGGAACCTCCTCACAAAGCATCAGAACTAACAGTTGTTGAGTTAAAATGAAGACACATTCTGCAGCTGTTGTATTGTTTCTCACTTTAAATGTCTTCAGAGACACTGAAACATTTTTGTTAGTTTCCAAACGAGCCGCCATGCTGGTCCGGTTTGAGATCCCGGAGCAGCGGCCCATGAGTGGCGTTCATCCAATGAGGTGCAGCCAGGGAGTGTTTGAGATCCAAACCCCCCGTGGACAGAGGACGTTATGTTCAACCTGGACAGGGTTGGAATCGTGCAGCCCTTCTAGAGTTTCCAAAAGTTATTGGACCCAATCAATCATGTTCTGACAGGGAGATGAGTCGGGTCTCGGGGGGTTGTGGCGCTGAAAAAACTGAGCCACTATTTTACAGTCACTTCTTTCACAATGTTAACTTGTGGGGAGTGCTGCTGGGCTGCAGGGCGGCACGGGAACACGTAGTTACACAGTTTGGCCACTAAGAAAAGTGGACCCGCCCGGCGCCGGTCGGACACGTTCCATCCCTGTTTCTTGATTTCTGCTTGTTTTCTCCACAGTGGGCTTTGATCGACGTGACGCTGCCTCCTGGTGGACACATGTTGAACCACAGCAGCATGAAGCACAAAGACTCTGAGACAGAGATCCGGTCCAGGTTTGGATCTTTGGACAGAATCAACATAGAGAATCTAACGAGCTGGACTGGAGCTGGACTGGAGCTGGACTGGAGCTGGACTGGAGCTGGACTCGAGGTGGACTGGAGCTGGACTGGAGCTGGACTGAAGCTGGACTGGAGCTGGACTGGAGCTGGACTCGAGGTGGACTGGAGGTGGACTGGAGCTGGACTGGAGCTGGACTGGAGGTGGACTGGAGCTGGACTGGAGCTGGACTGGAGCTGGACTGGAGCTGGACTGGAGGTGGACTGGAGCTGGACTGGAGCTGGACTGGAGCTGGACTGGAGCTGGACTGGAGGTGGACTGGAGCTGGACTGGAGGTGGACTGGAGCTGGACTGGAGCTGGACTGGAGTTGGACTGGAGCTGGACTGGAGGTGGACTGGAGCTGGACTGGAGTTGGACTGGAGCTGGACTGGAGCTGGACTGGAGCTGGACTGGTTGTTTTCAGTGTCGGACTGTTTGTCAGTGTTTCCTTCAGGTTGTTTTGCTGTTAAAGAAACGAGGTCCAAACATGTTGGATCCAAACGACAGCTGTTTTATTTACGACTGTCAGAACTTCTTTCAGTGTTTCGGTTCCTCAGTGAATGTTTGCTGCTCTGTCGTCCTCTGACTTTAATGTTTGTTAACTCGGAGCAGCCCGCTGTGTGAAACAGCTTCCATGTGTTCCTCCAACCAAACTCCATGAGAAAAACATCAAATTAAAGAATCTCGCCAGGTCACGAATCTGAGACACGACATCACCTCCTGCCGCAGCCAATAGGAAAGCAGCTGACGTACCTGCACGAAGCTGCACATCACATGTTCCCCGAACATGGGCAGACTGGGCCGGCTCTCGCGGTACATGTGGACGGTGTAGATCGTCATGACGACGGGCTCCTGCTCAGCATCGTCCGTCACCAGGATGCTGATCCTGCTGTCGCCGAGGCCGACGGGGTAGTTCGCCATCCTGAGGAATAAACACACATTACTAATCTGAGCTGTGAGTCCAGAGGTCAGAGGTCAGAGGTCAGAGGTCCTGGGCTCACCTGGGGCCTCGGTGCTCATCTAGGTGGACCCGACAGTTCGGTCTGACGGGCTCGGGCCGGATACGAACCGTCACCATGTCAAAGGCGACCTCGGCGTGGTACTCCTTCACCCAGGGGCTGAAGGGCGGGGTCAGAGTGAGGGGGGGGTCGGTGTAGATCTGTCTGAGGTGAGGGTCCAGACACACACCTGAGACGAGACCAGAAGAGCAGAAGAGCAGAAGAGCAGTGACTCACTGAGACTCCAGGTCTTTGATTCTGTCACACAGGAAGTGAAACGTCCTTCAGATCTGGAAGGAGGCTGATGTAACGTGACTGCAAAGTTTTGTGGCTGAATTTTATTTTACATTCATTTTTTACAAAATGGTCTGAAAAGCAGCGACCTGCATCCTGGACCCCCTGCAGCTTTCTGTTGGATCCTTTTCCTGGATCCTCTCACTTTACTTATATTATCATTTGAATCAGATTTTCCGTTGATGTGAAGTGTTGTTGTGTTCTGTACACGTGACCTCTACTTCCTGTCCGTCCTCCTCTGTGGCTCCTCGTCAGCTTTCTAACATGATTTTCTGTGTCAGAAGGTTTTGTGAAGTTTGTGCTCTCTGGACTCTGAGGATGTGGTTGACTGTTCAGACACTGAGCTGAGGTGATTACAGCCTGTTGTGGAAGTGAAGATCTCCTGAGCATGAACGAGGGTCGAGAACGTCCAGCCTGCTGATGTCATCAGCATAAAACGCTGTGACTCTGGTGAGTCGTGATGCTGAAGCTGTTCTGCCCAGCTGAGCTCTCTTCAGTCCACCAGACTACATTCATAAAAACAGTGATTTTACCTCACAGAGCATGTTGGTATTGATCTGCAGCTCATAACGTCATAACGTATTAATACATCTTAATGGACCACACTGAAGGTGATGTTCTGCTGGTCCTGTGTTGTCTGTGGTATCAATGTGGTGATGCACCGTGTAGTTCACACACTGGATCGAACCATCACGACATCCCTGCTGGGGTGAACAGTTCTGAAGCAACGTTTACAGACAACTGTTTCCTATATTCATGTCCATCACTTGTGTCGTGTGTCTCACCTTCATCCTGTGAAGAAGACAGTGCTGCGCCCTGATTGGTCAGTTCTTCTGTCTCCTCAGCTCTGCAGGGGAAAAAAACTGTCATCAGTCCACCAACAACAACAGAACCACACCTGACGCTACAGCTGATTGATGGCCGACTGACCTGTGGCTGTGATTGGTCTGCAGCTCGTAGTAACGACTGATCCTGATCAGAAGATCAGAGACACTTAGAGGAGCTGAGGAGGAGGAGGAGGAGGAGCTGGGAGACAGCTGGACAGACAGAACATATCATAATGACAAACAGGAAAGACAGAAGACAAATTTCCACCAGATATTAATTAGTTAGCTGTGTTCTGCAGCAGGACGACTCTGTCCTCCGTT